>NC_143564.1:111855714-112157321 GCF_054136105.1 Typopeltis vanoorti
AAAAATCTGGAAGTCATTTTTAAGATTAACTTGATACTTGTAAACTTCTTTTATACAACAACAGATGTCAAATCAGAAATTTAACTGTTTGTGTTTGTCCATTACAATTTTAAAATTGTAGTGCAATGAAAATTGCATGGCATGCAATTTGAATGTCTTTAGGTGGTAGAGGACTTTCATCCAATGTAGGACCACCATCCTGCTTAATGGACTCTTCATAAGTTCTATATTTGGTTGCTTGAAAAGGGTTCTCAGATTTCCTAGTTCTTATCTCCCCTCCCCTCCACACACACACTACTACTAAAATTGTTAACTTTTAGTAGTAGTGTGTTTTTAGTAGTAGTTGCAACTTTTCACTAAAAGTTGCAACATGAGTAAAAGAATAACTTGAACTGTATCCATTTATTAACTGAATATTATTAACAAAAGTGTTAAATAAAAAATTGGAATTTTTGTTTATAAATACCTTTCATTTGTAAGAGTAAGAAAACCATCTGCACGCATTACAATTATAAGCATACTGATAGTGTCATAAAATGAACACAGCACCCTGTCATCAAATGCTTGCATTGAACCAAAAGTCATATCTAACAA
This sequence comes from Typopeltis vanoorti, assembly GCF_054136105.1. Classification (NCBI taxonomy): domain Eukaryota; kingdom Metazoa; phylum Arthropoda; class Arachnida; order Uropygi; family Thelyphonidae; genus Typopeltis; species Typopeltis vanoorti. The sequence continues at coordinate 111,856,309 of NC_143564.1, forward strand.
ATGTTCTGGAAAAGAAATAAACTGGTATTTTCCACTCTGCATTCTTGTTGTTCCTCTTCCTTCTGTGACTGAAGGAAACTGTTTAGCAAAAGCAGTTATAATACTTTTTTTTTTCGAAAGCCTTCCTGATGCTTTAGTCACTTCATGATTGAGATGAAACCAATAAAGTCCTGATTTTTTTTGTGCATAAATTACAACAGAATCCAATTTTGGATTAACAGAAAAGCTAACTTGTTTACACTCTGATGAAGAACAGAATTTCAATGCCCATTCACCAATCTTTACTCCATCAACTACAGAATATGCAGCTATATTAAAAGTTAAGTTATCAGTTATTAATATTTGCTTTTTAATTAAAAAGATTTAATTATTATTAATAATAATTCTCTAAGTTAAAAGATTTGATCAAAAAGAATAGATGGGAATAAAAAAAATACTAATTGTTATTATTAATGTGTATGCATTACAAAAATAAATGAATTACTTCAATTGTAATTTCTATCTGTAGAAAGAGAGAGAGAAAGACTAAGTTAAAAAAAAAAGTTTACTTTTTCTATTGAAATTAATTAGGGTCTGTATATATAAACAGGTAGCTATTAATTTATAATAAGGTTGCTATAGTTTAAGTGCAATAATTCAGATTCAATTTAAAAGAGGAAAACTGGTGAAAATGTCAATTTTGGATAAACAATGGTTGTCAAGACTGAATTCTGCCAAGACCTTAAGACACACAGTTGAAAAATTACAAGAATATAATGTTTAAGATTTGTTAATCTTGATAAGCTAAGAAAGGAAAATGTGTTCAAAAACACTAAATCTACACTGCATAAACTGAGCTTTATAGAGAGCAATACAGAGCTACAACATCATCATCAAATACCTGATAAGCACATTAGAGGGAGAGAGAGAAAGAGAGAGAGAGATCACTTAAAGATCAGAGTCAGATCAAGTTCTCCACATTTCTTAATAATCTATATGAAGATCTCCCTCCTTCCATATAGCTTTTTAAGGAAACCAACTGAAACTTCTAATCTAATGGTCAATCCTTTCCTTAGTGCTCTCCCCCCCTCCATTAAAAGGCATTTACTTGGATACTGAACAAATGTGAATGGGCTATTAATTTCGGATTTGGTCAACAAAACTCTACTCTCTATTAGCTTAAACCAGAAGACAATGGCACATATAACCTATGCAAATTAGTAGTTAGAATTAAAAAATGCAGAAAGAAGGTTTGAAGTTAAATCTACTGTACAGCAGGTTTGCTTATTATATCCACAATTTATGGAGTCGCTTAAGGCAGCGCTTCCCAAACTGGGGGCCGTAGGTTTTTCGAGGGGGGCCGCGAAATAATGATAAACAATTTAAAATGTTTTAAGACTAAGTAGATTTTTTTATTTTAAAAGAAATGTATTTAACTTTTATTATTTATTATTTCTTTTTTGTTATTTTTTATATTTTAATGGAAAAATTCACACATTGGTGTTGGTTCACAAACTTTGCTTCCTGCGTATTTCGGTGCTTAATCAATATTAGTAAATATATGCTTATTCATATGTTTCATTTCAAAGCAGTGGTTAATTGTATTTACTTCGAATGCTCTCCAGGGAAGCTCCAAATCTTCCTGTCCCTTTCATCAGGCGTTTGTAATCAGGGACTGTTGATATTGACTTTATATACATATCAAAACTCGTTTTATATTATCAGTCATCCGAGCTAGTTTTCTGTTACCAATAAAAGTTTCGCATATACTTCACACATGAAAAAAGGCTCAAACAAGTTCATGTGGGGAGATAGTAACTCGCTTGCAGTGGTAAACAACAGCCCTCCCTAACAGCCACTATACTGCAGAGGCAATAAAAACAAGTACTTTTATTATGCCAGTGAATAAGGTATGAGGAGTCTGTGTAATATATTTCTCAACAAATAGTGCAATTAGAGACAACTGGGATAAAAACACACTAATTAATGAATCACATGTCCCCTCATACAGAAACACTGCTGTATAGACTGAAACAAAACCATATGTTGCATGGGCAAACACAGTATCTAACTAAAAACTATTGTTATTAATTAGATGTGTGAGTTCGATTTCCCAAGGCAGCAATAAAATTCAACCGAACGCGTTAAAATTCGTAAAAGTGTTAAAACTAAGTAATATATATATATATATATATATATATACATAATGAATGTTATGGCAGTTTCACATATGGAATTCGGTTGAAGAGAGTTAGCATTTCAACTCAATTGTCAGCTATGCTTTTATTTTTCAGTTGCGCGATCTTTTGTTAATACTGCACCCATCATATGCACGTTTTAATAACCTGCCTTTGTCTGTTTCGCGTTAGACTTAATTACCGTAAAGGGAGAAAAGTCACAAAAGAGAAAAATGTTCCTGGTCCGGGGATTCCCTTATTCAGGTAATATTCACTAATTTCATGTTATCAGTATGTGGTGTGCCAGTATCGGTAAGTGGTGATATTATTTGATCTATTCTACGTTAAAAAATTTAACCCTGAGATGGATAAGTGGCTGATAAAAAAAAAAAAAAAAAAATCCCGCAAATAATCAGAAGAAGCAGAAATAGACTAAAAAAAAAAAGGACAGTATTTCATATTTTACCAGAACAGCCCGCATCGTCTTCAGAACCAAACGGTAAGAGGCAAAAAATGTAATAAATGCATTTGATTTTTGCAATATTCACTGTGTATGTTATGTATTGAATATAAATACAATAAATATTATAATAATATATCTCTCTATTACGATTTTTTTCGACGGGGGGGCCGTGAAATATTTTAATTTTTGCAAAGGGGGGCCCTGACATCCAGAAGTTTGGGAAGCACTGGCTTAAGGGTCAAAACCAAGTAACTAGGAGGAGACCTCCACATCGCCTTCATGGAATGCAGGAAACTAACTGGAGCTTCTGACTTATGTCCAATCCTCACCTCCAATGGATACTGAATGAATGAGGATGGGATGGCAATTTGGAAAGACTTGACCGACTAATGTACTCTCTACTAGCTTAAACAAATACGTATAATGGTACAAATCAGATTTCATGCTGGGTGTTGCGTCGCCCAGTTAAAAAAGGATCACCACTGTTTTTTTCAGGGAATCAGGATGAATAATGAAAAGTCAGCTACTGAAACAAACACTGACTCAACATATAGAACACAAATAAGCCAACATCAGAACAACTGAAGATATGGGCTTTCCGTATAAGGAGTATTAATGGAAAGGAAATCAAACTTGCAGACTGGAAAAGTACCACGTGGACATAATTTGCATCACTGAGACAAAAGAGACAAAACAGGCGAGATCTTACTTATTATTTAATAACCTGTATTATATTGCCCAAATATAATACAGGTTATTATATTTGGGCAATACAAATCAAGAAAAGAAAAGAGTAGCAATAACATCCAATGCCAAACATGGAGATCAACTATTTGAATGGATGTTAGATTCAAGTAGAGATATTTGAAACTTCAAAATGGGGAAATGGACAATGAAACTTATTTATGCCAATGGTCATATAAATTTCTCCTAAGGAAGCAGTGGAAAATTTTCCAAGTCATTACAGCAGAAAGCTGACAAAGAAAATGGAAAAGTGGTCTTTGTTAGAAATCTAAATAACAGAGTAGGAAATGAATCCCACCAGGCATATAAGAATGCTTTGATAAAATTAAGAGAAAAGCTAATAATAATGCTAAGTATCTGCTGTATTTCTGCTCAGGATATAGACTAAGATTTGCATCTTACAAATAAGGAAATCATCACTGACTATGTCAATGTTGATAGCAATCGTTTGCCATCTTAGCCCTTCTTTTTAATTCATTTTTATCAAAGCGAGGTAAAATACTAATGATTTTCACTTTCTCACTCTTACCTCTTCCAGCAACCATGCTTGTTCAGGATACGAGAGCGTACAGAGGATTTGAAATTGGAAGTGACCATTACTTAGTTCTAAGTAGGATAAAAATAAATATCATGATAAAAAGAACAGTATGTAAGAACATTTTAAAAAGAATTCAAGGTGAGCAATTTTCACAGGTGGACTTTAGACTCAAGTATACAAACAATGTTGAAGAAAAAATGAAAGAGTTTGAAAATAAGAAACAAACCTTCAAGTCTCAGTGGCAAACTCTGAAGAAAACACAGACTGATTTGGCTAAGGAGGCATGTGGCAAAGTTATCTGTACCATGATGGACACATGATGTTAAAGCAGCAGATCCATGGACAAGAAGAAAACATACCAAAAGTTCTTAGCAAATAAGTTGGTTGATGCCACAAAATAATCCAGAGAAAATGTAAGAGATCTAAGCTATGCCTAATAAGCAGCCAAATAAATCTCATGGGAGGACTTCAGAAAGAATATGGAAATATCAGGAAGATGACAAAATGTTCTAGAGAGATTAGGAATGGAAGAAAGAGTACTGTAAAAGGAATCAAAGGTGATATGAAACTAAAGATAAGGATATATCAAATGTCTGGAATAGTTACTTTGAAAGACTGATACACAAAACAAGCAGAACATTAGTATAAATGTGTTTGAGATGAAAAAGGTATCAAAATTTGAAATGTGGAAAGACAGCAGGAGTAAGTGATATTCGACCAGAAATGCTTAATATGGAGGTATAAAAGTTTAGCAGTGGCTAGACTATAAAAGTCCCCATCTATAAAAAAAATGGAAATAAAGTTGAATGTGAGAATTAGAAGAATATCTCTACTAAGGAATAAATATTATCTGAAAGATGTTCCAGGTAAGATTTATGCAAGAATACTTGAAAGGAGATTGAGAAAAATTGTTTAAATGAGGTTAAATGAAGAACATGCTGGATTCAGATAGCAGTTGTCGAGGTCAGATTTTCAGTTTATGACCTAGATGAGAAATCAGAATATCACAAGGATCTGTACTTAAGTTTTATAGATCTGGAAAATGCATACAGCAAGGTACCCTGAGAAAAGCTTAAATATGAAGCAATACATACTCCATATTTAAGTTGTAAGTCAGTAGTTAGAATTGAAAGGAATACAGGAAAATTGTTTGATGTAAAAATTAGGTGTAAGACAAGTATGCACAATATATATCCACTCTTATTCGTTATCTATATGGATATTATGAAAGAAAGTGGCATTAAACCTGATATTAGAAATGGAGATATCAAACTTAGCTCTTTGCTTTATGCAGATTACGTTGAACTCCTAAACACATCCAGTGCAAGTCTCCAGAGTTCTTCTTCTTACCTCAAGGGCTCACTTTAGTGAGTACGGGCATGGCAAACCCGAGGTACCTGATGCTGGACCATGCCTTACTTCATGCAATATATATATCTGTTATATTATTCTGTAGACTGGTCCCACCCCTTCTTTCTTTGCTTCTTTCTCCTCTCCTTGCTCCTTCCCCCTGATGCTATTAGAGTATTTGAGGGCTAGGGGTGAGTCTTTCCTATCTTGCTAAGTCATTTAATCTTATGCAGCCGCCAAAGGAGGCAAGCTAGTCTCAATAGGTGCCGGTCCCAAGCCCGGATAAATGCGAGGGTTGATGTCAGGAAGGGCATCCGGTCGGAAAACTTCAATGCCAGCTCAAACTATGATTATGAGTGCAAGTCTCCAGAGTTATCTAACAAAATTGCATAATAGCTGTAACAAATTTGGTAGGAAAATCAGCAGTAAAAAGACCGAACTATGAAAATAGGCAGAAAGTTAAAAAAACTCAGCTACATTCTCAATGGAGAACTTATAGAACGAGTAAAATATGTCAGCTATTTAGGCAGTTTTTAGTGAAGATAGTAAATTAAATTTGTAAACACAACAAAATAAACCAAGCTGGTATGACTGGAAGCCAGTTGAATAAACTATATGGAATAAGAGAATTCTAGTTTTGAAGGAAGCTTGTGCCATAGTTTTATCATAAATTATTTACATGTAAACACAGTATTACGTAAACACATAAAGTAATATTTAATAAATATTACTTTTTGTGTTTATGTGTAAATAATGGAATAAGAGAGAGAAATTAGCCAAAACACCAAAGTAGCATTATACAAGACATTGCCCTAACCAGTTATGTATCTAAGATTGAGTCAGAAATAAAGCACCTGATCAAAGACAGAGATATGAAAGTTCTTAGGAAAATTAGGAGCCTGAACAGATAGTATCAATGGAAGAATCATATTAAAAATGAAGATATTAGAAAGGAACTTGGTATTGTTAGCATAGAAGAATGTGTGAGCAGAGCTAATCTAAAATGGTAAGGCAACTTAAACAGAATGGGTGAGGAATGGTTGGCAAAACAGGCATTTGATGCCAAGATAGCTGAAAGAGACGTAGAAAAAGACCAAGCTCTAGTTCAGTGATTTTCAACCTTTTCCACAATACAGCACACCTAGACTAATTATTAAAATTCTGCGACACACTAAAAATATATTCTTTTAATTTTTTACATGATCTGACAAAAAATAGGCATAATTTTGATTGATTTACAAACACAAGAAGAGGGAAGACCAGACACTAATAAATAAATGCACACTTTCAATTAATTTGTTTTCATAAATCTCACGGTACACCTGAAGACCTCTCGAGGCACACCGGTTGAAAATCGCTGCACCAGTTGAATTGTTTCAGTCAGAAGTACCTCACCATCATGAAATTCCTGCCAGGTACCCTCAAGGGGTGTACAAGATATGATAGTACTACATGAAAAATTTACATCATTACTAATTTAATATCTACAATTTTCCTCAAATCAGTCTGTTACTTGTCAAGACTCAACATTATCAGATCTTATATTTATATCATCTAAGGCACTTTTTACCGTATCCATCCACCTATATCTTGGTCATCCTCTGGGTTGTTTTCCTACCAACCTGGAAGACAAAGCTTGTTTTGCTAATCTTTCCTCTCCCATTCTGTTTAAGTGACCTTACCATCCGAGATCACCTCTGCTAACGCATTCCTGGATGCTGACAATATCAAGTTCTTTCCTAATATCCTTGTATTAAATATGATATTGCCATTGATGCCATCTGTTCGTGCCTTTAATCTTCTCAGGACTCTCATATCTGCAGTCTCTAGACTTTGGTCAAGTGTTTTACTTCTGACCCAGCTCTCAGATCCATAAGTTAAAACTGGTTTGAACACTGTCTTGTATACAGCTAATTTAGTGTTCCAACAAATTTCTCTCTTATTCCATATGAATTTATTCAATTGACTTCCTACCATACCAGCTTTGTTGATTCTGTTGTCTATTTCCATATTTAATTTATATCTTCACTACAAATCATGCCTAAGTAGCTGAAACGGTTTACTTGTTCCACAGGTTCTCCATTCACAACGCAGGTTGACATTTTCAATGCTTCTGCCTATTTTCATTATCTTTGTCTTGTTATTGCTGACCTTCATACCATATCTATTACAACAGTTATTCAATTTAGTTAGGAAATCTTGCAGACTTGAAGCAAATTTATTTAGAAGTATAACATCATCTGCATAAAGCAAAGAGCTGACATTAACATCTCCAATGTTGATATCAGGTTTAATACCACTTTGTTTCTAGATAATGAATAACAGAGGGGATAATGTACATCCTTGTCTGACACCAGATTTAACATTAAACCACCTTCCTGTGCTTCCTTCAATTCTAACTCCTGACTTACAACTCAAATAAAGACTAAGTATTGCTTGATATAATGCCACACTAACACCATATAACTGTAGCGTTTGGAACAGCTTCTCTCTTGGCACCTTGTCATATGCCTTTTCCAGATCGACAAAACTTTAATACAGATCTTTGTTATATTCCCATGATTTCTTAACTATTTGTCATAAAGTGAAGATCCAATCCTGACAGCCTCTATTTGGCCCGAATCCAGCTTGTTCTTCACCAAGCTTTTCTTCCACAATTCTTCTCAACTGTTCTCATATGCAAGTATACTTGCATAAATCTTACCAGGAACACTCAGTAGAGAAATGCCTCTGTAATTCTCATATTCAGTCTTATTTCCATTTTTATATATTGATACTATGAGAGCTCTACTCCAATCATCGGGAATTCGTCCCTCAGTTCAGGCCTGCTGAACTATGCAGTGCAGCCACTGTAAGACTTTTATACCTCCATACTTCAGCATTTCTGGTCTAATATCATCTATTCCTGCTGCCTCTCCACATTTCAAGTATTCCTGAATGTATGCCTGTTGAGTTTTTTACCACATTGATATCACTGCTTGTTTAATTTAGATTTCCTAACAATTTTTCGAAGTAATTACTCCATACTTTAAAGATATCCTTTTCTCCTGTTTCATGTTACCTTTATCATCTCTAACTCCTTTTACAGCACTCTTTCCTCCATTTCTAAACTTCTTCAACAACCTCCAGAATATCTTACCACCTTCTTGATATTTATTTTCTATGTTCTTGCCAAAGTCCTCCCATGACTTTTCTTTAGCTAGTTTTACAGTGTTTTGCTTTCTTACATTTGTCTCTGTATTCTCAAGAGCAAAAGCTGACTTATTTTCCAGGAACTTTTGATATGCTTTCTTCTTTTCCTTCACTGCCTCTTTAACTTCCTGTGTCCACCAGGGAGTTCTGATTTTTTTATCCTTGCACACAACCTCACCACATGCCTCTCTGGCAGAATCAATCAATGTTTTCTTCAGAGTTTGCCACTGAATCTCCAAGGTTTGATTCCTGTTCTCAAACTCTTTCATTTTCTTTTCAATAATCTTTCTGTATTTTAGTCTACAGTTCACATCTGAGAGCTGATCAACTTTTATTCGCTTTAAAACTTTCTTAAATGTTCTGCTTTTCAAAATGAAATTCAATTTTATACTGCTCAAGACTAAATAGTGATCACTTCGAATTTCAAATCTTCTGTACACTCAGGTGTCCTGCACCAGGGAGAAAACAGCACTATCGACAATAATATAGTCAATGAGACTTTTCTTATTCCTTGTCTTTTCTCTCCATGTGAATTCGTGCACATTTTTATGTTGGAACATTATGTTAGTAATAGCCAGTCCATGTCCTGAGCAGAAATCCAACAGGTATTTGCCATACTTGCCATTATAATTAACTTTGTTCTTTTTTCTCCAAATTTTCCAAATATATTTTTGTATGTCTGACAATCATTTCCTATTCTGCTATTTAGATCGCCAACAAGGACCAACTTTTCCTTTCTCATTGTATCAGTTGCTTTCTCTAAAGCCTCAAAATATTTCTCCGCTTCTACCTTAGTAGAATCTTCTGCAGGACCATAGGCACAAAAGTATCATTTTCTAGTTCCCCGTTCTCATATTTGCCCACATCACTCTACTTGAGACTGCCTGCTATTCAAGAAGATTAGCCTCGTATTTAGTGTTGAATACTATGGCTACTCCTTCTTTTCCTTGATTGTCATTGCCTGAATATAAATTTTGTATTTACTGCTCAGAAAACTCAGACCAGTTTTTGTCTTTTTTGTTTCGGTCACCCCTATTATGTCGACCTGGTACTTATCTAATTCCTCAGCTAGCTCCATTTCTTTGCCATTCAGGCTTCTTATGCTGATAGTAATGATCTTTAACTCTGGTGATGTTGAGTTGGAGTGTGGTTTCAGATTTGTTCCAGTAGCTGACTATTCGCTGTTTGCCCTGGTTTCCTGGCGAAAACAAGGGGCCCTTGTTTAACCGGGCAATGCCCCAGCCAGCATGGAATTCTGTCATGTTGTGCCATCATTTTGTATTTTGGTTTAAGCCAATAAGAATACAATTTGGTCGGCTAAATCCCAAATTGCCTGCCCATCCTCGTTCATTCAGTATCTAGGTAGATACCTAACAGGGTGCACCATGAGAAGGTGAGGATTGGACATAAGGTTAGAAGCCCTGGTCAGTTCTCCACATTCCTTTAAAGCAGTATTTCCCAACATTTTTTGGATCATGCCCCACCTCAACGCTTCAAAGATTTTGATGTCCCCCCCCCCTCGCCAAAAATGGTGAGTGTTTTTTTGAGTATATCAGTGATGAGGTGACAAATGCAACATCATTTTCTAATTGCCCCCATAAATATTCAAATCCCCCCCCCATGGGGCATACACCCCACGTTGAGAAACACTGCTTTAAAGGCTATATGTGGAGGTTTCCTCTCAGTTATACAGTTTTGACCCTTAATCAACCCATCAGAAGTACCTTAGAAGCACAAAATGTTAGATATGACAATGTTGGAGTGCTCATAAGTAATAGACTAATTTGGAGGAAAATTGCTGATAGGAGATTAATAATAATGTAAACTTAATCGAGTAGTGCTGTTATACTAGCCTGAACACCCCTGGAGGGTAAAATCAGAAAATTGATGATGATCCACATTTATTTATAATTTATATGGACCACCATATTAAGGACATATTAAACCGATTTAAACCTGATATTCGAGTAGGAAATATTAAGCTGAGTTATCCCACCCCACTAATTCAGATGACACTATTCTTAGCAGAGAACCTACAAAAGTTACACATTCTAGCTATTTTAAGGATATTTTGTGAAGATGGCTAACTTAAAGAATAAAATAATTGGAAAGTTGCATAGTAGTAAGCCAAGCTGATCAGTCAAAAAGACCAATAATTCAATATTCATATTGGATTAGAGACTGATACAACTCTGAGGAAAATTAGGGGATGAACAGATAGCATCATTGGCAGAACCATACAAAAAAGGTTAGAAAATAACTTATCATTAATACACAAGAATATGTAAAGCAGATAATCTGACATGTAAGACACTTAAATAGAATTAGATGAAAGATTATAGTTCGCCCACCATTTCTAGATCCCCTGTTGGATTTGTGCCAAGAATAGTCAATTCATGCTGAAGGGGAGAAAGAAATGAAGGATGTACGAATTGGTCGCCAACATGCGAAATCACGTGCTTTCTTGTCTGTCGCTGTACTAGTACTAGCTTGATTTTTGTTGTTCTCTTTTTGCATTTTTTTTTATTATTAATTTGTATGATGGATCCAGTACAGTCAACAAGTTCTATTGTTACACGTTTCAGTAGCTCTTGCAAAAGAATATTGAATAATGTGCTGACATTCTGCGAAAAAGAATCGTCAGAAGGCCGTCTTCCTGTTCCCCTTTCTCAAGTCATAAAACGTGCAAGTGCAATTGCGGGTGTATCAGGGTCGACTGTTAAAAGAATTCGTAGGGAATCAAAAGGTGAAGGTAAGCCAAAATTTAAATCTCCTAAAAAAAAAAAAAAGCGCCAGAGTAAAACCATCGAAACCATAGCTTTGAATGATTTTGATGTAGACGTTATAAGAAGAGCTATTCACGAATTTTACGTATTCGAGAAAAGAGTGCCAACTGTTCCGAAATTGATTCCTGTGCTTAAAGAAAAAATTAATTTTCCTTGGAAAAGAGAAACTTCAAGGAAAATACTTCATGAAATCGGATTTTGTTTTAAAAAGTCCCAGAATAAAAGGAAACTTATCATGGAGCGAAGTGACATTGTTTTATGTAGAACGTAGTATTTGCACGTATTAACACTCTACGTACATTTTTCCAACTGTTATACAAGCAAAATAGTTACACTTTAAAAACAACAATGTTCGTAAAAGAAAAGCTAAATTTTCCGACCTGTAATAATAAACAAACTCAGTTTGTTTATTATTACCTCCCAGAAGACAGACTGATTACCCTATTATCGGAATGGATTCTCCTTTTTCTGACATGCGCAGTAGTTTCGAGGGACCTCAAATCGGTGGGCGAACTATAGCAAGAAACATATTTGATGCAAAAAAAATGGAAGGAAAAACTTGAGGAAGATCAAGATATAGGTAGGTGAGTGATTCATTTAGGAGGGCAGAAGAATGAAATGCAATAGCTGATCAAAACCAGAAAGCTGACAACTAATGGACCAATTTGGAAAACAGCTGTTGGTTAGAAACCAGCCCATGAAATCTTATTTCTGTTAGCCTATCATAATATCAGGTATCTCCTGAAAGCATACATCAAAAATGTTGACAATAGTGCACATAAAAGATCTTCTAGTTCCAAAGTTTAAAAATTCAACTGTCAATTTGTGCTTTATTTTAAATTATGTATTCAGTATAATGTTACACAGGTTAAGGAAGAACTACAACCAGTGTATTAAACCAAATTATCCAATCCATTTTGACATTGCCTTTTAACTAAATAAAAAATCAGTACACACAAACATATCTAGTCTTGCTATAAATAATGTTACAATTTCTGCACATTCTGTGCTACTGACAGAACTGCATGAGCCTGGTTCTATTAGTGATGATGTGTGCAGCAAATATTCGCATGCTTATTAGTAAAGAGAGAGCTGCACAGACTAACATGCAATGGAGAGATTATGAAAACTGTGTGGCTGTAATAGCACTTCACAAGGTTTGATGGAATGCAGCAATCTGTTATTTTCAACATGCTAAAAATGCTTGGGATCAGTAGGATGTTTATGGAAGGACTATAGAAGATATATTTGACTGCCAAAGAACAGGTTGAACACACTGCATTAGGATACAACAGCTTGTGAGGGCTGGGAAGGTACGCCTTTGCCATAATCCTGCAAGAACAGAAAGTGATGTTGCAAGAGATAAACATTTTGCAGAGAACAATGTCACATATACTAATTGATGACCCTGGGGCAACAGCCTATTACCATCAACAGCCTATTACACTTTGATTTTATCACCCTTTGGGTGATAAAATCAAAGGCACTTCTCCAGCAGTAAACAACAGACACACAGATCCTCTTCACAGATGAGAAGATTTTCACACTGAAGGCAACTTATTTAACCACCAAATGATCAGGTATATGGCCCCAGATGATTACACAGAAGGATCCAATATTGTGGCAATTTTATGGTAACGGCCATTAGAATTTCAAACAAGATAACTTGTCTTGTCAACAAAAAAAAAAAAAAGACTTGCAACATAGTCTGAAAACAGTCCAGTGGTCAGCCAGGATCCCAACAATGCATCTGTGAGATGAATTAAAATGCAGAAATTAGGATATGGTCAAGATGGTCTTTTTATTAGTGGAACATACTAATGCTTTAAAGGAGAAGACCACAGCACCATCACTTTCTAATGAATAGAAATATCTTCTTCAGTGCAATGAGCAGTTTAAACATATACATTTCGTTTCATATTGTTGATTATAGCATTACTTTTAAAATTTAAAAGAAGAAAGCAATTAACTACTAATACTTTGGTTATCACAATGTGATCTGACAACCACGATGTGCAGAAATAAACAAGGGTGTAAAATATTCCATTTAATGCCCTGACTGCATCCTCCTCCCTCCTTGATTCATTTTAAAATGTTCAGTTTTGCTATTGTTTCTGGAAGAGATTGTCAGTCTCCCAAATCATTAGCAGTTATTGCAGCCAAATCAGAAGTGTTGCAAGAGATAAACCTGGATCTCTTGCAACACTTCTTTTCTGAATTAGCATATACCAATTCACCTCCTAATTAACCCTCCTTGATGCATTTAAAAATGTTCAATTTTGATATTGTTTCTGGAAGAGACTGTCAGTCTCTCAAATCTCATAGCCTGTATGTTCTGTTAATCTGCATGTCATGAGAGAGAGAGAATTTAATAAAATTTTTATTTTTATAGGATCGTATCTATTATTAGTTGGCAGCAACATTGCCATGGAAGCAGCCCACATCTTTAAAACAGCTATGCCATCCAGAAGTAATCCTACTGTAGATATCTACAAGAATACAAAAAGTCATAACAAGAACTGAAGATATATACTACTTATCAGTTCATGAACATCATAATAAATGAAACACTTAACCCTATAAACAAAAAAAATTTTGCAGACATCACTGTTTAAAAAAAAAATAATAAAAAAAACAACACCTGACCTCAAAATCAAAGGTTGCTACTTTCATTCCTCTTGTTAACCTGATTTTTTTTTAATGCAACTCCCACAAATAAAATGCAGACCTATAATACATTAATGCTATAGGTGAGCTAAAAAATAAATTTTAAAAAATTAAAGATTTTTAATTTTTTTTTATTTATTGTTTGTGCAATATGAAAACCCTGCTCTGCAGACTAAACATGAAATTTTTTTTGAGCCACTTCAGGACTTCAATAAGCAGGGAAGTCGTCTCGGGCCAAATGATGAAATCCATCTCACAACTAAAGACATCCACAAACATCGATGCCAAGAGTAAGATTCAAGCCCAATGGTTGGAAAGCAAGTACAAGTATACTAACCACTTGGCCAACCAACCTGACAAGTTGTCTGAAGTCATACTAGAGTCAGAAGTAAAAAAAAAAAAAAAGGCATTCCACTCTGACCTTCTAAAACCTTTTCAGACACAAATCTACAGCCAAAAGAAGACAACAGTAAAATTACATTTTTATGAATTAAAAAAAAAAAAAAAAATGAATCACTACATTAAAAGAATTACAAACAAAATGTCTCTTCAGAAGTGGAAGACTATGCTAATCAGCATAGTCTTATATATGTAAAGAATGATCCTGATGTAAATAAATTTGTCTGCAAAAATCTTACCACAATTAAGGATATTGTGTCACCTGTCTTTTTGACAGGTGACACAATATCCTAAATTGTGTCACCTGTCAAAATACCCATAAAACCCAAAATATCCATAAAAAAACCAGTCTCTCATGAAAACATCCAGGCAGAGTTAGGAAACTACTTGGAATATATCAAGATTTCTAATTTTTGTATTGCATGCCTTTGTGAAAAATCAAATCTTGTTTTTTGATTGATCTAACCCTGAACCTGCCTCAGTATCTGGAGACAAAATATGGGTGATAAAATGCTTGCTTCTTTTACCTATTATGATGTGATAAGTACTAAACATTTACAGAAAAATAAAGCATTCATTAAATACATAAACATGTCTTTATGTCACTTCGATAAACGTGTTTATCTGTATATCTTCCATGACTTCTGACAGGATTTTGTGTGTGTACAGAAAACATATATGATATATATTTACTAAAATAAAAGGCAAAAAAAAAAAAGGATACAGAGTTTCTTTCCGGAGTTACTCATAGCACAAATACAGTCACCAATCAACTGTGTGTAAAGCACAGAAGTTTCACCATCAGCAATATAAAAAGATGATGTAATAATTGGTTTGTATGGCAGTTTTTCCACATGCCAAAACAATGAAATCACAAGCATATTGTCTATAATCAAAATTAACTCTTTTATGGAAAATGACATTATACTGACTACTGTTGTTTCCTTTAAACCTAGAAAGGAAAAAAATTAAATAAATCAGCAAATGAAAACAATTTACTGAAAAATAATACATGCTAAAATTTATAATGTCATAATATTTACTCAGAGATTGCTTAAGAATCAAAGTTACATTACTGCTAAGACATTTCCGCACAGCCATTATAACAATGTGGAGCACTGAGAGGGGGAGGAAGGAGGAGTTCTGACCTAATATCAAATCTTCACATTCTCATAGTTCAAGCAATTTAGGAATCAACCAGCATACTGAATGAACAAGGATGGGTTGGCAATATAGGATTTGGCTGACCAAACTGTACTTTGTATTGGTTAAACCAATAAAAAAATATAAAAACACATAAATAATAAAAACCAAAAAAAAAAAAAAAAAATGCTGATGGTGACAATGATAGGACAATACAGCAAAATATGCTAGTTGGGGTGCCACCCAATTAAAATAGATCCTGCTGTTTTCATCATGAAATCAGGATGAACAGTGAAAAGTCGGCTACTAGACCAAACTAAACTCACCATCGGCAGCATTTGAGACAGTACCCATCAATAAGAGGCATCAATGTAAAAGAAATCAGACTAGAATTAGAGAAGTGCCCCATCAACATAATTAGTAATATGAAACAAAGACAAAAACAGGTATAAATAACAACTATAAGATATTATATTTAGGCAATAATGATTGGGGAAATGAAGGAGTGGTTGTAGTATTCAACACTAATCCTGATAATAATCTTAAATCAGAGTCATATGAGTAACAGCACAATAAGACAGTTCTATTGATAACAAGCAGTGGAAGCTTGCAAGTCATTAAAGAAGGCAGATGAAAATGTTGGTTGCCACTACAGATCTAAACAGCAGAGTAGGAAGTGAGTATCAGACATACTTGTACAAATTCATATGGAAACAAGACAATGATTATCATTGTCTGATTAAAATAAATAAAATAAATAAGAACATGCTGAAAAGAAAAACAGGTATGAGAGTTTTAAGAACAATCAAAGAGAAGCAGCTTTATATACTATATATATATATATATATATATAAATATATCTACAGTATAGTATATCTTTATATTATAGTCAAATTAATACCTTCCTTTCAACAGTTTTCATCCAAATTAATCTGCTGGCCATCAAGACTCCAATATTATCACAACTTATGTGTCTGCATTAGAGAGAGATAAATGAGTTGAGAGAGCAGGTGGAATGTCTGGGGAATGAGATGAGAAATGTGAAAGATGAGATTAGGTGAATGGAAGAGATGAATGCAAGGCAAATCAGAGGAGGAGTGAGAGAGTTATGGGAATAAGAGAAGAGGAAAGAATAGGAACAATAGTAGAGAGGGAATGAGAGAGAGAGTTATGGGAATGGTACAAGAAGAGAGAATAGGAACAGTATAAGAGAGGGAAAGAGAGAGAGTTATGGGAGTGATAGAAGAGGAGAGAATGGGAACACTAGAAGAGAGGGAATGAGAGAGTTGTATGAATGATAGAAGAGGTGAGAATAGGATAAGTGGGAGAGTGGGAATGAGTGTCAGATATAGGAATGATAGAAGAGGAAAGAATGGAAACAGCAGGAAGAGGAATGAGAGGAATGCAAGGGAGCACAGGGACTAGGGATAGGGTGATGTCAGGAAGGCAGGTAAGTAGGGGGGGAGCACAGGATTACAATAGAGAGAGTGAGGGATGCATGTGAGCAATCGAGGAATAGGGTGGTAAGAGGTGTAATGTATGGGGACTCAATGATCCGTGGTGTTCAAGATAGGATGCGTGAGGAGTGTTTGTCAGGAGGAACAACAGAAAGTGTGGCTATGGCAGTTAAGAGAGGTGAAAGGGTGGATGAGATGATTGTGATGGTGGGAACAAATGACTTGAGTGGTGATGTAAATGGGGCAGTGAGAGATGAGATTCTTGCTTGAGGTTGTACGAAAGAAGACACAGAGAGGAAAGATAGTGTGTGTTGCCTAGGTATGATAGTGATGAGCTGAACAGAAGAGTGGTGATATTGAATGGCATAATAGCGAGAATGTGTCAGAAGAGAGGATTGGAATATGTGGATGCTTGGAGTGTGTTTGAGAGCAGAGATGAATTGTATGAAACTGCATGCATTTGAATGAGGAAGGATGTAGGCATCTGGAGAGATTGCTTCTGAACGAGTCAGTGTGTGTCCCAGTGTGGATGGTAACAGGGGTGGCCTCTTGTGGGAATGGGTACTTGGGAGAAGGGAGATGACATCAGGTAACGCTGACCCCAGTGGAGTCTAGAGGGGATCATGCTGGGTATAGAAACAATGGCATTTTTATGCTTTATACTAATGCCAGGAGTATTCGGAATAAGGGAGAGGAATTGGTGGCACTGATAGCATCAGCTTGGCCAAAGATTACTGGGATCACTGAGACGTGGTTGACAGAAGAGGATATTATTACAGGAATAGAGGTTGCTGGGCACAGTCATTTTTCGGCATGATAGGAAGAGAAAGCGTGGTGGAGGAGTACTGCTTATAATAAGTGATGACTTATGTCCTCTAAGAGTGGAGGCTTTAGAAGGCTGTGATACTAATGATTTTGATAACATATGGTGTGAGGTAGAAGTGGCCAAGATAGAATATTTAGTGGGGTGTTGCTACAAACCAGGGAGCACAGAGGGTGGGGAGCAGGAGAAGTTTAGGCAGTTGATCTTGGCAACTGCAAGAAGAATGATTGTTATGGAAGATTTTATCTACAGCAGTATAAGCTGGGCAGAGGAAATGCATGTAGTAATAAGGGGATGGAATTTCTAGAATTCTTAAGAGACAAATGACTTAGGCAACAAGCACAGAGGGTGGGGAGCAGGAGAAGTTTAGGCAGTTGAGCTTGGCAACTGCAAGAAGAATGATTGTTATGGAAGATTTTATCTACAGCAGTATAAGCTGGGCAGAGGAAATGCATGTAGTAATAAGGGGATGGAATTTCTAGAATTCTTAAGAGACAAATGACTTAGGCAACATGTAACAGAGAGAACAAGAGGTTCAAGAGTTTTGGATTTGGTTATAGCACAGACATCTCTCCCACCAGTTGGAGACAGTGACCATATGGTTTTGACTTGGAAAATGAATAGACATGCAGGAGTATCAAAGAGACGGGAACATATGTGGAATAATAAAGCAGGTGATTATAACAGTCTTAGACATCAACTTGCGGAAGTTTCGTGGAGGGAGGAATTGGAAGGCCGGGATATCATTAGTGCTTTCGAAATTGTGAAGGAATATTTGTTAGCAGCAATGGTAAGCTGTATTCCACGAGTGAAGAAGGGGACACAATTTGGAGTAAAGTGGATGACAAACAATATTAAACAGGAACTGCATGCGAAAAAGAGGCTATGAAAGAGATATAAGGAAACAGGTGAAGAGCAGATACATGAAGAATATAAGACACAAGCCAGGAGAGTGATTAGTATGGTAAGGAAGGCGAAACTGGTATATGACAAAAGATTGGCCCTTAGATCCAAGGAAAATCCTAGGGAATTTTTTAGTTGTAGCCAGTAGGAGGAGAAATGACTGTGAAGAATGACATTGTGAGATAAAAATGGGAATAGAGTGACTGATGCAGAGGACATAGTTCAATGAACATTCAATGGAATTGTTCAATGAATTGTAGTATTTCGTCCTGGAGGAGTCAATTTGAATACTAGAGGGATAGGGCAGGTTCAAGGTTTAGAGGTGCAGGAGGAGAGTGTGTTCCACATACTGAGTACTCTGGATGTCAGTAAAGCTGTGGGACTGGATGGTATTTCACGACGAGTTTTGAGAGAATGTGCTAAGGAACTGACAGGGCTTTTGACCTGGCTTTTCAATGAAAGTCTGGCTGCTGGAAAGGTGCCCGTGGAATGGAAGGAAGGTAAGATAGTGCCATTGCATAAGGGCAGTAGCAGACTGGAAGTGTCTAATTATAGGCCAGTTCGTGTGTCATAAGTAATTAGTAAGATCTTGGAGAAAGTAGTGAGGGACCATATACAGCATTGGGCAGATGAGGGTAATGTTATCAGTGAGAGTCAACATGGATTTGTGAAGGGGTGCTCTTGTTTTAGCAATATGCTAGCCTTTTATGATCAAGTTACAAGCGCATTAGATGAGGGAAAGGCATATACAGCCATTTTCCTAGACTTAGCAAAGGCATTTGACAGGGTGCCACATAAGCTGATATTCAAGTTGCAGCATTGGTCAACTGGATTCAGGATTGGCTGTCCGATAGGTATCAGAGAGTTGTGTATGGTGGAGCAATATCAAAGAGGCAGAAGATTACAAGTGGAGTTCCACAGGGCTCAATACTGGGACCTATATTGTTTAACCTTTATATCAATGACATTGTCCATGGATTGCAAGGGGATATTCAGTTGTTTGTGGGTGATGCGAAGTTGGGAAGGATTATTAGTAATAGTGCAGATGTGATAGCCCTGCAAGAGGATTTGAATAAGCTAGATAGATGGGCAAATGAATGGGGGTATCGGTTTAATGCAACAAAATGTAATGTCTTGAGGTTTGGAAAACATCGATGGGACACTGCATAATCTATGGGAGGAGTTAAACTGGAGGAAGTAGGGGAGACAAGAGATCTGGGGTTGATGATTGATAAAAACCTGAAATTTAGGGGACATATTGCAAAAGTAGCGAAGGTAACATAGAGGATTACTGCAATAATGAGAAGGACACCGACTTGCAGAGATAAAATGGTTATCATTCCGTTGTATAAGACTCTGATCAGACCACACTTAGACTATTGTTCTCAGATCTGGTGTGCAGGATTTGAAGGGGATAAATTAACTGTGGAAAGGGTACAAAGACGAATAACAAAGATGGTGTCAGGACTATACAATGTTAGTTATGAGGATCGGCTGAGGGGGTGTGGACTGCAGAGTTTGGTGGATAGAAGAAGGAAAGGTGAAATTATTGACTTTTAAACTGTTGAGAGGTAGTTACAGGGTTGACACTGGGGAGTTTTTTTCACTTGGTTGAACAGCAGGAAGGGGTCATGACAAGGGGCCATCCCTGGAAGTTACGAAAGGAAACTGTGAGAAAGAGGGTGGGGAGTGGGTTTCTTTGCATGGAGGGTGGTTTAACCATGGAATGCATTGCCTGATGGAGTAGTGAGAGCAAGAACGGTCAATACATTTAAGGAGTGGTATGATAGACTTTGTGTTTCCTAGGAGGGACCTCCCTCGATGAGTCTTGATAGACTTGTGTTTCTTAAAAAGGACCTCCCACGATGAGTCTTTTGACTCCAAGGAGACCTGAATAATAATACTAATACTAAGGCACTTCTTACTGTATTTATCCACTTATATCTTGTTCTTCCTCTGGGTCTTTTTTTCCCTGTAATTCTGAAAAAAAAAGTTTGTTTTGCTAACCTTTCCATTCTGTTTAAGTGACTGTGCCACCTGAGATTAGTCTGCTAACACATTCCTGAATGCTGATATCCTCATTTTTAATATGATGCTGACACTGATGCCATCTGTTCACTCCCTTAATCTTTCTCAGAACTCTCATATCTGCAGCCTCCAATCTTTGTTACATGGAAACAAGAAATTTTATTTCTAACCCAACTTTTATATCTTGGATTCTAGCCCAGCTCTCAAATCCTAGCTATATTTCTAACATAGCTCTCTCAAATCTCGGCATTTAATTTCTAACCCAGCTTTTGAATCTCAGCTCTCAGAACCATGTGTTAAAATTGGTTTGAATACAGTTTTATACAGCTAGTTTAGTGCTCTGACTAATTTCTCTCTTATTCCATATAAATTTATTCAGTTGATCTCCACCCATACCAGTTTTGCTAATTCTTTTAACAAAACATAATGTCGTTCTAAAATTTGGTGAATTTTTTGTTTACTTTAATTTTTATTTTTATTTTATTGATTTCCATACACAAAAGGCTGAAAATCTGCAGTACATTATCACCACAATGGGCCACAATTTTTTTATTTCCTTGTATAAGACCAAACATGGAACATTTTTTTCTAAGCCACTTGCCTCAAATAAGAAGGGCACCACTGTGCTGCTTAATTTGCCTCATAGCAGGCAATGAAATCTTTTGTATTTTTTATCGACTGCTATCTACAAAAGGCTGAAAACCCATAGTACATTTGCATGGTGAATGGGTTATAGTATTTTTTAAATTTCTCATTTTATTTTTGTTGCATTTTTTATTTATTTTTTTATATAATCTGGAAACCCTACCACTCAAGCCAAACAAGGAATAACTTTTTTTCTAAGTCAGTTCAAGCCTACAATATTTTGAGCAGCAGTCTCATAACAGGAAAACAGAATTCATTTGCACCCTAAAGACAAACCACAGACATCCATGCCACAGCAGGATTTAAATATGTAGCATGCATGTTGAAGAGTGAGTGGCTCTGACTAACAAAATTGTAATTTGCAATATTATTATTACTATTATTTCAGTCTTCTACCAGAATACATAAGTCCATCAAGGATGGTGAAAGCATTAACTCACAATTACTTTAAAGAAGTGCTCTAGACTGAATGAAAAACCTTCAAAGAAAAAAAAAAAAAAAAAAAATATATATATATATATATATATATATATAAATTAAAGATGCCAAGAAATTATATTCTTGGTTTAATCCTTTATCCAAGTGTAAGCAAACAAAGTTTGCATGTGAATTAACTTCACGATTGGACTACTTGCTGGGATACTAAGGCAGACAACTTCAAGTTACCTGCCTTAGTATCCCATAATGCAAAGCACATATCCTTATTGACCGTTCGCATAATGGTTAGCATTATACATGTCTGTAAGGATATGTGCTTTGCATTATGGGATACTAAGGCAGGAAACGTGAAGTCATTAACCTCTATATACAGGTACCTTGTTCTACCACTTCCCTCCATTCTATTAAAGATTTTTTTTCCACATTAACCTTCAACTTAAATGTCTCAATAACATCCTCTCTCTTCCTCCTTTCACAAGGCTTTGCAAACTACATTCCCTCAATCAGTCCTCATATCCCACATCACAAAAACCAGGTACAAAATTAGTTCAACTCTGGACCCTTTCCAACATATCCTCATCACCAGGAACCTCTGATCTCTGAACTTCAGTTCCGTGTCTGCCACTACTCCAAGGTCTTTTACCTCAACTATCTCCAAAATTTCTCCACCGAGTATATACTTCGCATCCTATTCTTGACTACAAAATTGCAGCACCTTACACTTGGCAACATTGAATTGACAGTTCCATACTCTTGCCCACTCATAAAATCTATTCAAGTCCCCCCTGTAAGGCCACAACATCTACTCGATTTCTCGTCACTCTCGCCAGGTTTGCATCATCTGCAAAGAGTTGTATATCACCAGTTAAATCTATCCTGATATCATTAATATACAAATTAAATAACAATGGCCCCTAAACTGACCCCTGCAACACACCACTAGTGACTTTCCTTTTTCGAGATAGTGCCTCCACATACACAACTTTCTGATACCTATTCACCTCAATAGTCTATCATCCAATCGCATCTGCTTCAGTTTAGTAACCAACTTGTGGTGTGGCAAACTATCAAAAGCCTTTGCAAAATCTAAATATATTACTGTATATGCATCTCCCTTGTCCAATACATTCATCATCTTGTTATAATACATAAACAACTTTGTAAAACATGACCTACCTTTAACAAACACATGCTGACAAGCACAATGTTATCAACCCACTTTTGTATCCTATATCTCAACAACCTCTCCATTACCTTAACTACAATTCCAGATATACAGATTGGCCTATAATTTGTTGCCTTAGTATTATCACCAACTTTGTGAAGTGCAACAATTCTGCCTTGCTTCCACTCCTTTGGGATGTGCTGTTGCAAGACTTGTTAACAGATAGGTCAAGGCTGATGTCATCGGGTCCTATTGCTTTACTGACATTTAGCTAATTTAACTCCTCATATACCTCTTGCTCACACACCATTAAGTCTTCTCTCATTTCATTCTCTACACTTGAGATTCTGTTTCACACTGAGGATGAAACACTCTGATGAACTGCTCAATGAACACCTTGACTACATCCTCTGCAATCTCCTACTTTAATCCCTTAACAGAATCATAATCATTCTTTCTTTTACTTGCCCACATATCAAAAAAACTCATGAGGGTTTTTCTTGGCCTGATTTCCTAATTTCTGCTCATACTGCACTTTAGCTGTCCTTAGCAACCGAGTCAGTCACTCTCCTGGCCTGCTCTTTATACTCTTCATGCAACTGATCATTACCATTATTCATCTTGTGCTGCCTCCAAAGTGCCTTCTTCTTCCTGATTTCATCCATTTTACATCTAACTTTATTCATCCTTTTGATCTTCAGAATGCATTCAGACATTGATGCTGTTATGTATTTATTTGTCAGTTCCCAAGCAGCATTTATTTCCATACCTCTTAACTCCTCATTCAATTCCACTGCTATAGCTCCAAGCTGTCCCCTAAGCTTGACATTATTATTATTATTATTATTAGTTCCACATATATCCTTTCCTCACAGAAGTCTTCATATGGTTAGCCACAACCCCTGCAATCACTTCATGATCACTCTCACCAACTGGAGGGAAGTGAAACAACACTCAATTACATCCTCTGATGAAATGATCAGATCTAAAACTCTCAATCCTTGCATGACCTGCTTTTACTGCCTGAGATAATTGTCTTTCTAGAACTCGAGAAATTCATTTTCTTTATTCCCAAATACTATCTCTTCATTCCAATCTATCATAATTAAATTCATGCATAATAATCATCCTTTTTGTTTATACATTTCATCACCACATTCCCTGGCCTACAGCAACAGCCAACTAAACATCTCTTCTTGTCAAATTCTATCACATACAACACTGGGTCAAAACCAATGCCACTATTTTCCTCTTTCATGTCTACCTTATGTAGACATAATCCTCTTACTATCATCAGCAGCATTTCCCCCCACCTCCCCACCCTTTTATCCTTGCAAAAAAAGACAGTATCCTTCCATTTCTATTCCCATTAAGATATCATCTTCATTCAACCATATTTCATTTATTCCCAAATGGGGTGAATACACTCAATAAGTGAAACAATTTCATCTCCTTTATTTCTGATACTCCTGGCATTTGTAAATAAACACAGCAGTTCACTTTTAGATCTATAACCAGTCCTAAGTGAGCCACTTGTTGGTTGTGATTTTTCCCACCACACCTGTCCTTATCCAATCACCTTTATTACCACTTACCACACATATATCCGCTGAGTCTCAACTATCCCACTTGCATCCCAATCTATTCCATTTCTATATTGATCATCCCCATACATACATTCACTACTAGTCCCAATAACCACTCCCATCTCTCTGTTCCTATTGCATTCCCATTCTCTCATCTCTCATTCTACTGCTGTTTCCATTGCCAAGCACTTGTCTCTTCCATATCACTCACCGCATCTTTCACTTCACCTCTTACCTCTGATCTCTTGCTTGCATCACACACACTGCACTTCCATCTAGCAACAGTTTCTCCAGTTCACTCACTCCAAAGCTATTCATTCAAATGCAGTCTGTCATGCCTGTATAATTCCATTCTTTCTTCAAATATATGCCATACATCCACAAACTGCACTTTATTCTCACACAGCTTTGCTAATATTCCATTCATGATTCTGACTCTCTCAACCATTTCAATAATCTCCTGATATCCACTCTTACATTCTGCTTATTTCCACTTAAATCATTTGTCTCCAGAACCACCACTTCTCTTGCATGTTTCCTCCTCATGTCCAAAGCATGAATTATCTTGCTCATGCTCCTTCCTGGATAGCAGACCATATGGACATTAACCATTAATCATTAACCAATCCTCTAACAATGGAATCTCCATACACTGCTATTCACGAATCTCTCACCACCTCTTTTATCCTTTTTCTTTCATTCTATTACACGGTTTCATTTTTTATCCACTAAATGTCTAATATCACTGCATATTCCTCATTTCATTTTACATTTTGAATAATTGGTTTATCAAATCTTGCATTCCAATTAATTTCACTCTGTGTCAAACTCATAGTCCCACTACCTCTCATTCTGTTGCGCCTTACTTCTGTTTTCTCATATTTAAAAATTATACAAAAGTACAACATTTTTCAGCAAGAATTTTTCTTTCCTTCTCTGAATGAAATATATATATATATATTTTTTTTAATGCTACTTACCTAGTTTTAAACCTAAAGCACTATTATCAATATCTCTAAGATCCCACATAGCGACTTCTTTCAAATTACATTCAAACGAAAAATCTACTTCAATTATTTTTATTTCATAAATATGCAGCTGATTGTTTGATGTTATAACAGCAATCCTATAGATTCCACTGATACAGAAGTCTTCCTGCCATGCAAATCTATATAAAAATAAATAAAGCAAAAATAAATAAATAAATAAAAATAAAAAATAAGGCTGAACTACTTGAAAAATAACAACTGCTTATGATTAAATAAAAAATTCATCCACCTGAAAATATGCTGAGTGTTTCCTTTGATGTAACATGAATCAATACAACTTACAGCATACTGAGTAATATCAGATGTGTCTGTGTTTCTTTTTCTTATGACTGAAGCATAACTAGTCAGAGTAGTAGTTTAGAATATCACAGCCTTGAAGTATTGGTATCTTAAAACTGTTTCAAGTTTATCCATCTAGATATTTACTGGATAGAAGCTCCCCAATAGTGGCAGCTGTAATTCAGTGCTAGCATTGTTACCATCAATTGTTTATTTTATTTTATTTTTTTTTCAGTTTGATTGGGTAGCTGCTACTAGTTTATTATTTGGTTCTACAATGGGTTATAAAACTATGGATTTATGTCTCATGTAGAACTAAATTCAGTTCTCAAATATACTGTGAGTTTCACCAGATCTTGCAAAAATTGCAAATGGGTTGCTCTCACTTTTGCTATAATTGCTTTCTCTCATTTAATTAAAAAGTTACCTATGTTAGATTTAATAATGTTTAATAAATTTTAAAATTTTATTGCAAAAAAAGCAAAAGAAACAAAATTTGTGGATTACATATAACCTAAAAACAAACCAGACATGGAATTTGCAAAAAACTCAACAAAAACAACTGCTCTATTAAAAGGGAGAAACTGCACACACATATGCCAGCCTTATGATGTCAACATAAATGTTCAAGTGTACAGTTTTGTTTAAAATTATACAAAAGTACAACATTTTTCAGCAAGAATTTTTCTTTCCTTCTCTGAATGAAATATATATATATTTTTTAAATGCTACTTACCTAGTTTTAAACTTAAAGCACTATTATCAATATCTCTAAGATCCCACATAGAGACTTCTTTCAAATTACATTCAAATGAAAAATCTACTTCAATTATTTTTATCTAGTTATCAATCAGGGCAATGAATACTGTAACAGAAACAAAAAAAGGTTTAAAAACCATAGGTGTAAGATGAGATGCTAGCTGTGTGGAATTTGTGTGCACATGCCTGTAATCGCTAAGCTGTAACGAATATTCTTTCATTGCAATAAAATTTTGGTGAGATCAATCACTTTGTTTTTTTTTTCAAAATCACTTTTGTAGTTTTTTAGTTGTATGACTTGAAAACTGACAATAATGATACTCTAGATGTCTGGAGTAATTACTTAGAAAGACTGCTAAATGGAATAAGCAGTGAAAACACAGTGGTAAAAAAATACTCAAAAGGAATGCAATATAATAACCTGAGGTAAAAAAGCCATCAAAAACCTGAAATGTTGAAAGGGCAGCTGAAGTCGATGAAATTTAACCAGAAATGCTGGAATATAGAAAATAACGTAAGAAACATTTAGTATAAGGAATAGAAGGTTCAAGAGTTTTGGATTTGGTTCTTAGATCAGAGGACCTGATTGTAACTGAAATGTCATTCCTTCCCCAGTCAGAGAGACAGTGACCATGTAGTCTGGACTTGGAAATGAACAGACACTGAGAAATATCAAGAAGAAAGGAATTTACGTGATTTATAAAGGAGGTGATTATAATAATCACAAAAATCAGCTTGAAGCAGTTTCATGGGTGGAAGAATTGGATGGACAAGATATCAAGTGGGAACTAGTGAAGAAATATTTCTTAGCAGCAATGAAAAGTAGTATACCTTGAATGAAAAAGAGAACAAGATTTGGAATAAGTGGATGACTAATAATAACAAATGGGAACTGCAGATGAAAAAAATGTTATGGAAAAGTATAAGAAGAGGGGTGAAGAGCAGTTGATGAGGAATATAAGACTCAGGCCAGAAAAGTTACTATAATGGGAGGGAAGGCAAAATTTGAATATGAGAAGAGATTAACTCTGAGATCAAGAAAAATGCAAAGGAATTCTTTCATTATGTGGCCAGAAGGAGGAAAAATGATTATGGAAGAATTACATTGTTAGATGAAAATGGGAGTAAAGTGACTGATGCAAAGGACATAGTAGAGTTGCTTAATGATCACTTTATTGGGGTATTTCATCCTAGAAAAGAAGGTTTTATTACTAGAGGGATGGGAAGGGTTCGAGGTTTGGTAGTGCAAGAGGAGTGTGCGTTATAAATATACTAAATACTCTAGATGGCAATGGAAGTGGATGGGATTAAAATTTTGCTTTGTCAAAAGCCTTAGCAAAATCCAAAAGTATTATAGTGTATCCATTCTCACTGTCTAACTCAACAGTAACATTATTATAAAATGACTTTCCCTTAGCGAACCCATGTTGTTCATTGCAACATACAGATTCCCTGTCAACCCATTTTGTTCATACAGAAATGGGTTGACAGAGAATTTGATACTGATAGGTCTATAGTTCTTTGCACCACCCTTAATATGTTCTACAATCCTCTCTCTCTCTGATGTGTGTGCATCCACAGGGTATTGAGGCCACTTAAATCCCCCATTACAAGTATAGGGATTGACAACTGTAATATGAGCTCATCAAAGTTGTCCTGGGATATATCTGCACCAGGTGGTAAATAGATAAACATCATAATCAGCAATCCTACTGAAGACAAATGACAACCTATATTCATGCTGGAATGACGACTGCTTCCTGAGTAATTCCATCTTATCATGTCCTTATAGATGATGATGATCATCATGCGTATCAAGGATTTAGGCCTAGCATGGCCTGTTCTGGCCTAAGAGGTCATCGTTGAATCGTTTAAGAGGACGTCCTGGTTTTCTTTTTCCTTATAGATGATAACATTATATAAAATCTTAGCAAGGCAAGTATGGGAAAGATAATAAATTATCAAATGTAATGTAGGATCTTCTATAGTAAAAATGTATATGATGATAGCTTGCTTCCCAATAGCCAGGACATGCAAAAACCACATGACCCAGTGGGCAGTAAGTTGTTGATATCACCTTACTTGCTGCCATGGGAAAGATTTTTTTTTTCTTTTTAATGGCACAAAGACATCAAGAATCATACTGTGCCAGGACACAGGTCACAGTAGTACATATGATAATTAATTGGTTAGTAGGACAATCACAAAAATCCATGCCCTTAGTGGGCTGAAGAGTGGATAATACACTGACCACTCGGCCAACCAGGCCAGCACACATGGAAGAATTGAAATCATTATGCAGATTTTTTTTTAATTGAAGCTGCTTCAGGTTATTTTTTTTTAGATATTTTCTTAGTAGAGTTCCTTAAAGTGAGTTTGTCGTAATGTTATTTTTATTGCTTTCTTGTTTACTGTTGTGGCATAATTTTTGTGGATTTTTCTTCTTTTTTTTTTCTTCTATACTTTGTGTGTGTGTTAAATCAGAAAATGAAGTTTATTTTTTTATGATGAATGTGGTGCTAGACGTTAATGTGTCTTTTTGAGGTGGGGTCAGGTGTGTGTGTTTTGAAGTGGCAGGCAGGGCGAGTGGGTACACTGTTTCTTTGAGGTGAAAGAAGGTGCAAACATACACACATTATGTGAGATCTCAAGGCCTGCAGACCAGGTGTTTAGTTCTTGGTGCCAATCTTTCTGGTATTGATTTTTTTCATATTCTTGGGTGTTTTTTTTGTGTTTGTTTGTTTTAGGGATGGTGACTTGTTCCTTTCACTGACTTTAAATAGGTTAGCTCTTTGAGGCTTGGTGACTTTGCCCACCAGCTCAAAATTAACAACCCAACGCAACCTGTTCTCCACCTCAAAAATAACACAACCAGCCACCCTATCTGTCACTTCAAAAAACACAACCAGCAACCCTACCTGTCACCTCAAAAAACACAGCAACCCACGGCTCACCTCAAAAATGTCCAGGTTTGGACATTTTTGAGGTGAGCCGTGGGTTGCTCAAAAACACGCTACCATAAACACCTTCCCCACAAAACATTCTCAATGTCTTATTACTATGCATATGAAAGTCTTGATATGATGTTTGTCATGTTTGGTCTCTTGCTCGCTTTTATAAGTGAATATGCTGTTTTTTCTATTTTATCTTTGTTTATTTTTTTGAATGCATTTTTTAATGATGTGTTGTTTTTATTATTTGCTTATGTGTGTAATGTGTCATTTTTCATTCATTGTACTTGGTTTATGTTTTTGAAATTGGATATTTTCCAAATATCCCACATAATGGCTTCCAGTCTTCCATATGGTGGTCACTTGAGTGAAGTCACATCTGGTGACTTCACTAACATACTGCCCGCTAGGCCAAGTGATTTTGCTTATTTCTCAGCTATCAGCAAGTATAAGCCATTGTGCTTTTGGTAAAAGCACAATGGCTTATACTTCTGCAGGAAAGCCCTGATATCACTTATGCTTTGCAGAGTCCATGACAATTCCAATGAAAGAATGCATTATTTATTTTTGGTAGACTGATTTGGCTTCCAATGTTATGAGATTATTTTTTTATTGGTTTTGAATTTTTCTTTTTTTAAGGAATTGTGGATGGCCAGTATTCATTTCTTCTTCCTCAGGAAAAATAACCAAGAAGTCAAATTAAACTCTGTCCTGGATGTGGGTATTTGAATATTTTTGGATTCCTCTATAGGCACTGAGGAATTTTATCTATTAATATGTTGAGAGGCCTTGATTCGCTGATGTTCTTGATCCATTATTTCTCTAACTCTAGGGATTTTGTGTAGTGCAAGTCATTTCTGATGTTTTCAGGAGTTTTGAAAGAAGAGGATGAGAAGTTGGTTTGGTGTGTTTTGAGGTGAACAGTATATGCATGTTGATCAGCAACTTCCCTCTAATCATGTTTGTACATGATTAGAGGGAAGTGAATGAATGGTTGTGGCCAGTAAAGTGGAACAGCATCCATGGAAATACCTATAGAAAAACCAAGTATCTATGAGAAAGCAAACAGAGGGGTCAGAGAGGTGAACAGCTCTCTTCTGGATACAATCAAACATACTGAGAGAAATTTTTGGTGTGCCACCCCTTATGTAAAAATAATATTCTAAGATTGAGCAGATTTGGGATTTATAACTTGTTAGGAGTTAAGCTGAAGAGATGTAATGTTTTGAATGAAAAAGAAAACTAAGCTTCGTGGTGGCTGGAGATTTGACATGTGTTTATTCCACTGTAGACTGAATATGAAAGTCAGCTCAAGAAGAGGAAACTACTGATCTTGGTCAGTGAGCAAAATGTCATCAAAAGTGATAGAGAATAAGGCATGGTCTTTCTTCTAGGGAAATAAGGTGGGAATGGGTTTTGATAGCATAAAAATTTACAAAATCATCTTAACCAAACTTGAGAGTAGCCAGAAGACAGGTGTGTTTAAGACATTAGCCATAGAAGAACTTGAAGCTTGAGTCATCTGAATACTAAAAGACAACGTGAATGAAGAATAGGAATAGTGTAACATAAATAAAGCTATGAACAGGTTTGAATAGCAGAGATAGGAGAGGAGATCCTTGGATATCACAAATAACAGAAGGGAAATGGTAGCAGGGAAAGAAGATCAAGGACAACCGCATTAGATTTTCTCTGAATGTTTTCATGGTCTGTGTCCAAAGGGGGTTACAGTTAGCAAAGATGTAGTGAGAAGGGGGGAATCAATTAGTAATCATTAATTTAATCTCTAAGTAATCACATTTAGTACTGTGCAAGTAAAGGATTAGATTATTATATTAAATTGACCACTAGGTGGTGAGGAGAGTGCAGTGTTCATCGAGATCACTGTGAAGATAAGTTCAAATTTTAAACCTGTGTGTGGCAATAGCAATAAATAGTTATTTAACTAATGTTGTATAACAGCTGTGATCAGTAGGCAGTTCAATGTAGCTAAAGTTTTGTATTTATTAAATTTCTTTGTGTTTCTTGTGTGCAGATTTGATCGTGAGTAAAATGGCAGTGAAATGTAAGATGGTGCAAAAGACGAATGCGAGAGGCATGGATTTTTCAAGAATAGTGAGATGTCATGAAGGCAGTATGCAGGCTTATATATTCGATACCAGTTAGTATGTCTGATTCTGTTAGCCAGGGTAGGAGTCAAATGGTCTCACTAATGCCTACAATCGGAGGTCCCAACATATTGACTAAGGCAACAAACTCTATCCCTTTGTTTCTGATACTCCTAGCATTCGTGTACAGACATAATAATCTACCTGAATGGTCTTTGGTATACTCTTGTCTGCAGTCTGCATGACAATAGTATACAAAATGACATGGACAACTGCTCTCTAAATTATCTTGTCCATCCAGAGTCACAATTCCAGTTTCTGGTGTACTAAGACTTTCATTAGCATGCAAATTTTATTTCTAGATTATTTCTTTATAGTTTGTAGAACAGAACCAAAAGTGATAGATGATGCAGTGGAACATATTGCATTAATTTTGCTTCATGCACAGACTGTAATAGCATTTTACCATATATAAAAATTAATTCACTCTTGACCAGATTGATTAGGACGTTGCAAGTATCATATTCTTTTAGCCAATATACAGGATTGCCACAATGCAAGAGATAAGACTATATTGCTTTTAATCATGTTAGCTATGTAAAACATGATGTTTTGTATGGGGATTTGATTATTAGGTGTGGTAAACAAGAAGATGTACAAAGTTTGTTTTCCTGGAGGTAAAATGAATAGAGTGATTAAGGCATTGGATATGAGGAATAAGCAAGCAAAATAGTTGGTAGTGATAATACGGACGAATGACTTGACTGGGAAGAAAGCACATGTAAGATTGGATATCAGGAGGCTGTTGAGAAGAATAAAAGATAATAACTGTGATAGGAAAGGTAATAATTGTGTTGCCCAAGTATGACAGTGATGAATTGAGGCAGAGAGCAAAGATTGCGAATGAGATGTTAGCAGAAATGTGTGAGGAGAAAGGAGCGTGATTTGTTAATGTGTGGAATGAGCTTGAAGGATGAATCAGACCACCCTCATTATGTCTAAATGTATTCCAAGGGTCAGAAGGTTAAATAAGGTAAGCGTGAAATGGATAATTATGCATGTGATCCAGAGGAAAAAGGCATTATGGAGGGAACATGAGAGGAACAGTTGACATGGCTTGAGAAGCTACAAGGAAAGAATGTCAGTAGTGCTGACCATGCTGCCCACTATAGAGTATTGCATCCCTATCCACCCACTGTTGCATTTTACCTTTCACCAACTTTTCCAATACTTTAACAACCACTCCTGGTATATTAATTGGTTTGTAGTTTGCTACCTCTGTCTTGGAGCCATCTTTATGCCATGATACCATCTTACCCTCTTTGCACTTCCTCGGAACCCTGCCAGAGCTGAGACGTAGGTTGAACAACTTTGTCAGAGGCAGTGACAATTCTCTGTGCCTCAGTTGTCTTTTTTTAGGGCCATTGCTGTTTAACCTGTATGTTAATGATATTGAGGAAGATTTCAATATGGATATCCAGTTGTTTGCAGATGAGACAAAGTTGGGACAAAAAATTAACAGAACACCACATGGAAACTATTAGAAAAACTGGAGAGGATGGTAATGGATATGAGACTAGTACCATAGATAGAGGGTAAAACCATATACGGTATATGGTAGAATGGAGTCTACGAGAAGGATGGTGACTAGTGGGGGTGGGGTACCTCAGGATTTAGTACTAGGGCCTATTCTTTAATTTGTATATCAGTGACACTGGAAAAGATTTAAGAGGAGATATTCAGTTGTTTGCTGTTGATGCAAAACTGGGGTGAACAATACTTGATAAAGGTGATGTAGATATCCATCCTGCAGGATGATTTAAATAAATTGGCATTGTGGGCAAAGGATAATGATTGTTAATTTAAAGTAGCAAAATTTAAGCTTATGCACTTCGGGTTGAAAAGGTTGCATAAGGTGTATTGTATTTATGTACTGAATTAGAGGAAATTGATGAGGCTAGGGACTTGGGGATATGGTGGACAACGAGTTGAAGTTCAGAAGGCATATTGCAAAAGTTGGTAAAATAGCTCAAAGGATTACTTGAATGTTGAAAAACAAGCTAACAAGTAAAGATAAGGAGTTATTATCCCTTTTTTATAAGGCTATGATTATTCAACCACATCTCGACTACTGCACATAGATATGGTCACCTAGGTTTCTTCTGGACCAGCAGGTGGTAGAGAGGATTCAGATAGAAGTGATCAAGATAGTAACAGGTCTATGTAATATTCCCTATGAGGATAGGATGAAGGTTTGTGGGTTACAGAGTTTAGTTGATAGGCAGAAAAGAGAGGACATGATAAACACTTTTAAGATATTACAGGGGTTTAACCACGCTACCGGCCAGGATGTATATATACGTCCAAGTTACCATGGATGCAAAGTGCATATTAAAATTGTAATACCATTGATATTACATTGAAATATATAATGGATACGAAGCGTATGAGGATGCGTATGTGATCCATAATGGCCGGTAAGGTGGTTAATAAAATTGATGAAAATGAAAATTTTCAATATAGGACAAATAGTCAGAGAACTAGGGACCATCTCTGGAAGTTGTGTAAGACTATGGTTAGTAGGGATGTGCAGACAATATTTTTTTGCGTGGAGAGTGGTGGGTAGAATGGATTGCCAGAATTGGTTGCGAGTTCCTTGATGGTGAATGGATTAAAGGAAAGGTATGATAGGATTTGTCTGTATAATGTAATATTTCATATTAGGTATTTAATTAGAGTTTCCCACAATGAGTCTCTGGACTCCATAGAGATGCCGTAAGATAATAACAATTACTGCAATAAGTTGATAGTCAAACTAGAGCACATGGAGTTGGATAATAGACTAGTGCACTGGATTGGAGATTGGTTATCTGATAGGTATCAGAAGTTGTGTATGAGGAGGAAATATCCCAGAAGAGGAAAGTCACTAGTGGTGTGCCTTAGGGGTCTTTCTTGGGGCCATTGCTGTTAAACCTGTATGTTGATGATATTGAGGAAGATTTCAATATGAATATCCAGTTGTTTGCAGATGAGGCAAAGTTGGGACAAACAATGAAAAGCAGAGTAGATGGTCTGGCCTTACAAGAAGACTTGAATAGATTGAGTGAATAGGCATCGGAGTGGGGATGCCAATTCAATGTTGCAAAATGTAAGGTTTAAAAGTTTGGGAAACAAAAATGGGAGGGAGAATTTATGCTTGGTGAGGATATATTGTTGGATATGGAGGAAATAAGAGATCTTGGTGTGATGGTGGATAAGAATCTAAAATTTAGAAGACACATTGCCTAAATTGTGAGGACAACACAAAGAATTCTGGGTAGGACACTGCCTTGTAGAAGTAAGGAGATTCTTGTTCCATTTAAAAAGCCTTGATTAGACAACATATGGATTACTGTGCACAAATTTGATCGCCTGGTTTTCAAAAGGATGAAATGTTGAAAAGGGTCCAGAGGCGATTTACTAAGGTAGTTTCAGATCTCTGGAATATTGAATATGAGGAAAGGTTGAGAAGATGCAATTTACAGAGTCTAGTGGATAGGAGGAAGAGGGGTGATATGGTAGAGACGTACAAGTTAGTCAAGAATGTTAGATTGGCCAAATAATTAGCGTATCCGCTCTCCTGAAAAAGGTTACAGGTTCAAATCCTGCCATGGGCATGGATGTTTGTGATTGTCTGTGAAAATGCTTGTGGTCATGTTAGGCAGTAAATGGTACAGTGTAGATGGAGAGTAGTAGAGTAGGAGCTGTTAGATCCTGAATGAAAGAATCTTGCAAAGAAATTCTTTATTCAGAATTTAACATAATAAATATTACTAATTAAGGAGATACTTGCACATCAGCATATAATTGCGAAGATTTCCTTGTGTTATGTGATATTATATGTTCTATATGTGCTATATACTGAAGTTTATTCCTGTATAACCTGAATTCAGAAGCAGAGAATTTTGTGTTAGAATAGCGAGAATTGTATAAAGGAATTGTTAAATTATTTGTAAATCCCATTAAGCTGTCTAGTACATTACGAAATTTCCAAACAGATAATAAGTAGTAATCCAAAATAATCATATGTAATCTGTATGAGTCGAGCGTAGTGCCTGAGGCTGTACCTACGCGGAAAATGACGTCAGAACGGCTACCTGGAATACGGTGAGCTAGCAGATTGGTGAGAGTGTGGGATCACCCAAGGGGCATGAACTGTGAGTTTCATGCGGTAAAGGAGATCAAATAGAGGGCGCACAAAAGGGTGAATAAAAGATGATGTGTGCGATATCAAAGGGCTTTTTCTTCTTCAGTTCCTGGATTCCAGTTTTAAGAGGTTTGTTGGGTGATTCGTGAGAGAGCGGTGGGTCGACTACAGTGATGTCGGACAACGAGGCCTATTCCTGAGAACGCTTGAGGATTTCCAAGTGAAGCTGATCGTGTTACGAAGGCCTATGCAGAACTGAGCCTTTGAATAAAGTCCCATCGAAGAGAACGGAGGAAATTTCCTGCTGAGGGGTAGAAAGCACGCCACAGTCCGAAAATGATTCAAAGAAAAGCTTAGTGCATCGCCAGGTGCAGAGAAAGCCGATAACTATACAGTAAGGTAATCCAGATCTACATGAGATGGCGGCGTGAAATCAGAAAGGATCCGGTAATGTAAAGAATTTCATTCTATGTTAAAAATCGCTTAGAAGAATGAGAATTTTGTGTATAGTGTAAACCAAGGACACAATAGAGAACCTTTAAGTGAGAATTTGATTGAATTAGTTAAGACCCCGTGGAACAAAGAAGAATTGTTGATAGGTAGTATTTGATTGAGAATGGCTAGGCTTGACTAATGAAATTTAGAATTAAGATAGTTATTGATAGAGTATTAATGAAAGTGTTCAATGCATGTACATTGAATAACTTGTGAAAGGAATTATATCCTAGTAGTGTTATGCTTACACTTAATCTTATATTTTCGTACCCGAAGGATTTAGTTTACTCAATTTCATTGTTGTGATTTAGTATGAACCTTAACTTAGAGTGAGTTTTGTTCTATTGAGTATTTGAATTTTCTTAACTGTAGATGTTTTGTGTTTTTCCAATAAACATGTTTTGCACCTTACTTGAGTTTATGCCTGATTACGAATTCAAACCACCGCTTATGAAATAGAACCTTTTTGGTGGGAAGGAATTAGATATTATTGCTTAAGTGAGATTCAGGTCACAACTGCTAACTGAATCTGCACAACGCTAGCGTAAGATTAATTATTGTGTGTATCCCTTTTGAATTTAGAATTGTTTCCCTGAACAAGAATCTCTTCTGTTGTAGGATATTGGCTGGCGCAGCAAAAAATAAATTTTGCCAATATCTGAAAAGGAAATAGTACTGAATTAATATTTTAAAGGTGACAGTAAATTTGAAAGCAGGCTATTTAGAGGTAGAATAAGGTAAAATATAGAAAAAACAATGACATAACAGTGTCCTCCCTTGATGAGTCATAGGACTCCTTGGAGGTGTGATGTAATAATAATAATAAAATTGTTGGAGATCACGGGAGAACATCCCTGGAGACTGCATAAGAAGCGTGTGAACAAGGGAATGAGAAGCAGGTTTTTTGCATGCATAACTACGAATGATTAGAATTCCTTACCTGAGAGTGTACCTGCAGAGAATTTGAATGTGTTTAATGCAAGGTATGATGAGCTATGTATGTGACATAAGGGATCTTCTAGATGTGTCTTTGATTCCATGCGGTCTTAGGATAATGATAATAAAATAAAATCATTATGAACATGAAAGATTTTGAAGTGATTTGGATTTAATAAAACTGCTATGATAATTTTCTTTGTGACTTTATAAAGTCACAAAGGAAATTATCACATGCTGACAAGTTTAGGAATTGCAGATTGCAGATGAAGCAGGCCCTAATGATGATGCATTGCCAAGTCAATGTTCTGGAAAATCCCACTAAGGTATTCTGTAATACATAATACACTGCATAACATGCAAGCATGCTCCATCCTGTTCAAATCAGTGTCTTTATTAACAAGATTTGTGTACGTGCATGTCTAAGGTGGTCAAGGTGTGTCTCAGGTGATCAAGGGATGTTTGAAGAAAGCAGTATCTGAATGCATCCTTAGTGTCAGAAGGATAAATCAGGTAGGAGTTAGATGGATGAATAGTTTCATTATGCAGGAATTGCATACAAAGAAAAGTTTGTGGAGGGATTATAAAGAAAAAAGTGATCAGGATGCCCAGAGGCAGTATAAGGTGCAGGAAGGAAGGGTGACTAGTATCGTAAGGAAGGCCAAAGATAAATATGAGAGAAAGCTAGCTGATGAAGCCAAAAGAAACCCTAAGAAGTTCTTTCACTATGAGGAAAGCAAAAGGAAAAATGACTATGAAAGGATGACTTTAAAAAAGTGCTGATGGTAAGGAGGTAACAGAACCAAACCAAATAGTTGAATTACGAACACAACCATGGGATTAGATGGCATATCGGCCCATGTATTATGAGAATGTGCAAGAGAATTATCAACTCCTCTGACCAAGCTGTTTAAGTCCCAGTAGTAGGAAGATGCCAATGGAGTAGAAAGAGGGCAAAATAATCCCACTGCATAAAGGAGGATCCAAAACAGAAGTAGCAAATTATAATATTATTATTATTACTAGCATCTCAGGAGTGGTGGTTTAAGGTATCAAAGAAATTAGTGAAACACAGAATTTAGGACTGGTGGATAGGAATATCATATAAAGGACAACATGGTTTTGTGAAGGGTAGGTCTTGCCTTAGTAATTTATTTACTTTTTATAATAAAGTGACAATGGAGTTGGATAAAGGAAATGGCTACTCAGTGATATTGCTAAACTTTGCAAAAGCATTTGACAAGATTCCACATAGAATTATTGCATAAAAAGGATATAAATCTAGTGATATAGATTAGCGGGTGGCTGATGGACAGATATCAAAGAATGGTTAATGGAGGAGCTGAGTGATTAGTAGAAGCCAGGTGATTAGTAATGTACCAGAAGGCTCAGCACTTAGTCCTCTTTTGTTTAATTTGCATATTAGTAATATAGGAAATGATCTGACAGGAAATATTCAGTTGTTTGCTGACAATGCTAAACTGGAAAGATTAATGGTAAATGAAGGTGATGCAGAGATCCTGCAGGAAGACTTAAACAGACTAGCAATATGGGCAAAGGTAAATGGCTGCAAGCTTAATTTGGCCAAGTGATGCACTTTGGGAAGAGATCAGAAGCTATATACTATATTGATGGAACTGAACTTCAGGTAACTAATGCAGACAGGGACTTGGATGTGACTGTGTACTGGGAGTTGAAGTTCAGAGGCATATTATGAGGGTAACCAAAACAGTACACCCGATTATATGGTTGTTAAAGGACACACTAACAAGCAGGATAGAAAAGTTATTGTTCCCCTATATAAGGCTTTAAT
Source organism: Typopeltis vanoorti (assembly GCF_054136105.1). Lineage (NCBI taxonomy): Eukaryota > Metazoa > Arthropoda > Arachnida > Uropygi > Thelyphonidae > Typopeltis > Typopeltis vanoorti. The sequence goes on from NC_143564.1 coordinate 111,895,368, forward strand.
AAGGCAACATGTGGACTACTGCACACAGATCTGGACTGCCAGATTCCGTGGTGACAAAGTTGTGGAGAGGATCTAGAGGCGAGCGACAAAGATTGTGGCAGGTCTGTGGAATATTCCCTGAGAAAATTGATGGTCTATAGGCTTCAAAAATTAGCTCATAGATTACTTAAATATAAAGAGCCAATAGGCTTCATTTCGGCGATATAAACATTATTTAAATTAAGAGGGATATTAAATCCCACATTGTTTTAAAACCGAATAAGAAACTTAATTTAAATAATGTTTATATCGCTGAAATGAAGCCTATTGGCTCTTTATATTTAAGTGACTTAATGGGTGCACCTGTTTGACAACTCGTATAGCAGAGTATATAAGTTCTTTTCGCTATACCCTTTGGTATTAATTTGGTCTAGCTACTCACTGATGAAGCCTCAAAAAAGGCTGAAACCGGTCTGGGTAGTGAACTTCCCGCCATAATGTAATAACAGCATACATTTCCTAGGAAATGTGTTTTTACATTATGGAAAATACCAAGAATAGCGATCAGAACTTTATCACCTTTGCTGCGAGTTGCCCGGTATTGTACTGCATACTAGGACTACTTGCATTAGCTCATGGTAGTAATCGCCAATATTTTTATAGTTTACTATATTCGGCATGAAACTCTCTGATTCCAATCTTTGAGTTTCTGATTCGGTTTTAAAACAATGTGGGGTTTAATATCCCCTTAATTTAAATAATAAGTCATAGATGAAAAAGAGGAGACATGACAGAAGAATTTAAATTATTTAAAGAGGTTTTATAGGATTGACACTGAACTTTTTTTAAAGCCTTGATTAGACCACATAGGGACCTAAGACCCCATGGAATCATACATGACAAGAAGGGAGAGAACAAGGGGTCACCAGTGGAAGTTGTATAAGAGTGTAGTTAAAAAGGGCGTTAGGACTAGGTTTTTTTTTTTTTTGCTTGGAGGGTGATGAATGGGTTGCCAGAAGTGGTTGTGGGTGTTTCATTAGTGAATGAGTTTAAGGAGAGGTACGAATTGTATTGTGTGAATGATGGCTAGTGGGTGAATAAATGGATCTCCCACAATGAGTCTTCTAACTCCATGGATATACCTGTATAATAAGATCCAAGCAGTCCATTCTTAGCTCATATAATAACATGTGGAAGATTACGTTCCCATTTCATAATAAAATAAGAAATGATCTTGAAGACAGAACCACCACTCAATGAATGAATGCTAGCATAATACTTAATGAAGATGTTTCTGCATTTCTAGTATTATCAAATGTCTGATAATACTTTTATCCATGTACATATACACTATTTATAGTTCTTATTCATGTTTAGTAACTCCTGAATGAGTACTGGATGTAAGTTTAGAGCAACATTCATATGCTGGTGTATAGTAATATTGAAAACTCCACAGATTATTTACAACTCAACATAAAGTGACCTGGTAACATAATCCTAAAGGAATTTGTATACAAGACTACCAGAAGGCATTCTCATCTTGGGAAATCTTTCAGGTTGCCTATTGTTGTTATACAAGTGCCAGTTTTAAAAGAAATACACAGCTAAAGCTGTATATTCCTGTTCCTGACATTTTGGGCCACAATAATGAACATGTCTTCCACTGTTTTCCAGAACCAGATAATGACAACATAAGCTGTAATGACATGATCATTAAGTGAACCATTCATGCTCATGTTCAACTAACCTAAAAAACCAAACCATGTCGGGCTCTGCATGCATTTCAATTCAGGTGGGGAAGGAGTGGGGGAATAACACACTGTACCCATTCTTTATTATAGCAAACAGAAAATATTCTTTGCTCACTACACGGTTTCATGATACAGACTTTGTCATGAATTATTCATGAAGGAGTGTCCAACATATAGTATGTCAACACTGTGGAGCCCATCACTTAATCTGAAATCACAAACAAATAGTAACTAGAAAAAAAAAAAAAAAACTTCTGTAACACAAGGCTTTTCTGTGTTCACCTAAATTCCATAATTGTGTGTCTTTACTTTTCAGAATATGTGGAATATTGCTTTATGGCTTTATCAATTATGTGACAAATATAACACTATAGTAATTAAGAAATAACTAGACAAGGTCAACCACAGATATTTTGCTAAACGTTTCTTGCTACATCATAGTAGTGTATTATTATTTCAAACATCTTCTGGAGTAAAAGAATCATCGAGAGAGGTAAAGAGTAGGAAGCAATCTAATAGGCATAATATGTCATATTATTATTATTATTGTTGCACCATCCATGGAGTCAGCACATTCATCGTGGGAAAGTTCATCCAAATGACAAATCTATCATGCTAAATCTTAAAATCCTTAACATTCCCTACATTAACAACATATTCCAGTAATGTATTCCATTCAATAACAATTCTTCATGTAAAAAATCTACTCCTCACAATCCCTCTTCACCACACTCTTATACCTGAAATTCATTTGACATCTGAATATCTGGCAACACATTTCATTCACAAACCACTCTACATGCAAAAAAAAGTAATTTCCCACTCTCTTATGTACCACAACTTTATAAAATTTCCAGAGATTATCTTGTTTTTATTCCATCCCCTTCTTCAACCCTTTGAAAAATATCCTAAGTATCTATTCTGGTAAGATGCTCTTAACAATTTATGTGCCTCAAACATATTCTTCCTCTGCCTACTTACAAATTGCATTCCCTCAACACATCATCACAACTAATGTTCCATAAATCTAATACTACTTTCTATTATCTATCTCTGAATGTTGTCCAAGGCTTGCTCATCTCCTAGAGAAACCCAGGAGATGAAATTTGATTAGACTAATCAAATGGAATGATCATATCCTTATCTTTAGTTGTTAATGTTCTTATTATAGTAGCATTTCTTTGTGCTACTATAATAAGGAGCAGAAAAGTATTTTTTTTATCACTTTTGTAATGGTCTTTGAACTCTTCCTATTCAACATTATTCCAAAACCCCTTGCTTTTTCCATCTCCTGTAATATAGCACTGCCAATATGACACAGCCTTACAGAGCCAAGTTCCAAAGTGCAAACCCTTACATTTGTCATTATATCATTTACTTATATCATATCACTTACTTATATCATTCTTCCACAGTCATTTCTCCTCCTACTGGCCACTTACGTGGCCAGTAGGAGGAGAAATGACTGTGGAAGAATGATATTGTGGGATAAAAATGGGAATAGAGTGACTGATGCAGAGGACATAGTGGAATTGTTCAATGACCACTTTATTGGAGTATTTCACCCTAGAGGAGTCAGTTTTAATGCTAGAGGGATAGGACTGGTACAAGGTCTGGAGGTACAGGAGGAGAGTGTGTTTCAGATACTGAGTACTCTGGATGTCAGTAAAGCTGTGGGACTGGATGGTATTTCGCCACGAGTTTTGAGAGAATGTGCTAGGGAATTGACAATACCTTTAACGTGGCTTTTCAATGAAAGTCTGGCTTTGGCAAAGGTGCCCAGGGAATGGAAGGAAGGTAAGATAGTGCCATTGCATAAGGGTGGTAACAGACTGGAAGTGTCTAATTATAGGCCAGTCTGTGTGTCATCAGTAGTTGTTAAGATCTTGGAGAAAGTAGTGAGGGACCGTGTACAGCATTGGGCAGATGAGGGTAATGTTATCTGTGAGAATCAACATGGATTTGTGAAAGGACGCTCTTGTTTTAGCAATATGCTAGCCTTTTATAATAAAGTTACAAGAGCATTAGATGAGGGAAAGGCATATACTGCAATTTTCTTAGACTTGGCAAAGGCATTTGACAGGGTGCCACATGATAAGCTGATATTTAAGTTGCAGCACATGGGTCTGGATGTCAGATTGGTCAACTGGATTCAGGATTGGCTGTCTGATAGGTATCAGAGAGTTGTGTATGGTGGAGCAGTTTCCAGGAGGCAGAGGGTTACAAGTGGGGTCCCACAGGGCTCAGTACTAGGACCTATATTGTTTAACCTTTATATCAATGACATAGCCAGTGGATTGCAGGGGGATATTCAGTTGTTTGCGGATGATGCGAAGCTTGGAAGGATTATTAGTAATAGTGCAGATGTGGTAGCCCTGCAAGAGGATTTAAATAAGCTAGATAGATGGGCAAATGAATGGGGGTGTCAGTTTAATGCAGCAAAATGCAAGGTCTTGAGGTTTGGGAAACATCGATGGGATGCTGCATACTCTATGGGAGGAGTTATACTGGAGGAAGTAGGGGAGACAAGAGATCTGGGGTTGATGATTGATAGAAACCTGAAGTTTAGGGGACATATTGCAAAGGTGGTGAAGGTAACACAGAGGATTGCTGCTATTATGAGAAGGACACTGACCTGCAGAGATAAGAGGGTTATCATTCCGTTGTATAAGTCTCTGATCAGACCACACTTGGACTATTGTTCTCAGATTTGGTCCCCAGGATTTGAAGGGGATAAATTAACCGTGGAAAGGATACAAAGACGGATGACAAAGATGGTTTCAGGACTGTACAAGGATAGTTATGAGGATCGGCTGAGAGAATGTGGACTGCAGAGTTTGGTGGATAGAAGAAGGAGAGGTGATATGATTGAGACTTTTAAACTGTTGAGAGGTGGTTACAGGGTTGACACTGGGGAGTTCTTTCGCTTGGTTGATCAGCGGAAAGGAGTGATGACAAGAGGCCATCCCTGGAAGTTACGAAAGGAAACTGTGAGCAAGAGGGTAAGGAGTGGTTTCTTTGTGTGGAGGGTGGTTGAGCCGTGGAATGCATTGCCTGATGGAGTGGTGGGAGCGAGAACGGTCAGTGGGTTTAAGGAGTGGTATGATAAACTTTGTGTTTCTCAGAGGGGGACTTCCCCTCGATGAGTCTTGACAGACTTTGTCTTAGAAAGGACCTCCCTCGATGAGTCTTTTGACTCCTTGGAGGCCTGAATAATAATAATAATAATAAAACCCTTACATTTACTGATACTGAATTGGCATCTCATCTCATGCATCTATATAGCCAGACTATTCAAATCATTCTGAAGCATCCACACATCAGCAACAGTTTTCCATAATAATTTTGCCCAACTTTGCATCATCGTCTGTCTACAACTACACATTCCCTTACAAACCACTCGCATCATCATTAACATACAGATTAAGTGGCAATGACAGAATCCTGTGAGAATCCACTAGTAATCCTCCTCAAAGAGAAAGCTCCTTTATATAGATACAACTCTTTGATATCTATAAAAGTACGAGTTTCCTATCCAGTCAATTTACCAATTAACCAAATACATTTGCTGTTACTTATACATTACTAAATGACAATCAGTCAAATGTCTGCAAAATTCAGAAAATATCACAGTTTATGACTTCGTTTTATCCAACAATATAGTTTCCCCATTTAAAAAATATATCTAGATCACTAAAACACGACCTAACCTCCAGACAAAATCTTTTCTTGTCCATCTACTCCTAAATCCATTTCTAATTATTCTCTCCAAAACTTTAACCAATCCAGAAATACAAACTGATCTCAAATTTAATATATCAGATTTGATTCCAGCCTGAACTAAACTTGTCCTCTTTCCACTGATCTGGAATCCTTTGATGCAACACTCTCATTAAACATTAATGAATTCCCAATAACGTGAATATTCAAAAGCAACCAATTACATCCAATCTATAGCAATGGCCATTATTTTAAGACCAGTGGGTACATGTTAGAAGGAAACTAATATATTATTAAGAACTAAGTCTAAAATTTTAAAATAAGTTACCAATGAAAAAATATATAAACTTAATACAAGTTAATATGAAAATTTCCCTCAAATCTAAAATCTCAAGAGTTTAAGAAGATATTTTAAGTCTCTCATTTGAATTCAGATTAAGTCAATGGCAGTCAAGTTTTGCAACTTTCTCTGAATAAATATTTCATGTTTATTTCATGAATCTAACTAAGGATAAGTATCTGCTGCACTACAAAAACCAATAAGAAACCAAAAAGCTCAGAAATGTAATCATGACAAGATTCACAAGAGCTCATATTACATTTTGCAGGTTTTTCCCCTGCTACTATGTAGAGCTCAGACTTGACATGGCAGCTGTCTTCCTGTGGATGTGGGAAGCTAAGGTTCAGCTCAATGTTTCAGGAAGAGTTAAAAGACTAATGACATTTCTGAGCTACATAAGAGAGTTTACTTTTCTTTTTTTTTTTTTTTTAGGTGATCAATAAGTTTTTGGAATCCCAAGGATACTAATGAAATCCTCAATAAAGTTCAAAACTGGTTTGGGTAGTGACCCACCCATAATGCATAGCATTATACACTACTGAAAGGAAGTGTGCTTTGCATCATGGGATACTAAGGCAAATGATGAATGATGTGAAGTAGTCAGCTCTATATACAAGCAGTCTTGTTGTTAACATGTGCAAACTCTGCTTGCTTACACTTGGATAACAAATTAGACAAGAAAATTTCTTCACAAGTATAATTTACTTCCTAAACAAGTGGAAAAACTTTCTAAATATATGTGCAGCTTGCATAGCCTATAGGATATCACATGACATATCCTTTGTTTTTCTGATGGTTACTTAGTTAAAATTAGTTAAAAATATATTGCCTATATTAAAATAGGTGTTGGTGATATCCTAATAATGATTCTGTAGGTAATCTAACGTTATTAGTTAAAAGTCCTTTTTTTCATATCTACATTAAAGATTTAATTATTAAACTAATGTTGTTATATAACATAAACAGGATACATATTTTTTAATATATACAGGGTGTTCGGGATAAATTTGACAGTTTCGTAAGGAAAAAGAAAATCTTCTTTGTATCTATTAAATTTAGTGAATTGACAAAAAAACATTACAGGCAGAGTTAATTACAATACTATCAACAAGATTTACTCAAAATAACCACCATTAGCATCGATCACAGCTTCAATTCTGCTTCGGAACCTCGAACAAGCTGATGCTACAGTCTCCCTGGGAAGGGCCGCAAAAACTGTTTTAATTTTATCCATTAACTGGGCTTTTGTATTACTGGAAGTGCGATTGGTGTCTTTTTCAACTGCGCCCCATACAAAATAATCCATGGGGTTAAGGTCTGGGGAGTTTGGAGGCCAAACATTTGGACTGGTGAAGTCGTAGAAATTTTCAGACAACCATTTTTGACTTTTCCCAGAGGTGTGGCAAGGGGCCGAATCCTGCTGCCATACATACGGCCTACCATTGGCTACCCTTGTTATCCAGGGCTTGACTACAGTTAGCAACTCCACGAACAAAGCCCGAATTCCAATGCCAGGGTTCTTCAACACCTGTTCCTGCAGATTTGCGAGGAATTCTGCTGTACGAACGCAATCAGATCGTCTGCTAGGGATCTTTCTTCTTGCTACATCCTCGTAGTCACCATTGCAAGTCTCTAGTTCATGCCTGATTGTTTTTACTGTATTCAGGGAGCATTGGGCAGCAGTCGTAATATCCTTATTTTGATGGCGGGCACGAATCATCATGATACAAGTTATTCTCTTCCATGATTCAGGTGGGTTCCAGCTATCCATCCTTTCTGACATCTTGTATATGAATGAAGAAGGGTCCAAACTTTTAAATGAAGAGAAGTGTGTGTTAATACATGTAACTTACGGAAAAATATAATTAATTATAAATATGTCAAATTTATCCCGAACACCTTGTATATGTGTGTGTGTGTGTACAATATATAAAAACGTCATTTTATATACAGTACATTATTATTATTACATCAGCTCTTCTGGAGTCAAATACTCATCGAACATTATCCGCATTTAATATTTATTTATCAACTCATGTTGTTGGCAGGTTTGTCACTTAATAAATGCGCGCGTTCTTCTATAGATTGGTAATGGTTTATTAGCCACAATTTGGTTTGAAAAAGATTTTCAAACCATTGCAGTGCAACAAGTATGCTGTACAGCAATAATGGGCAAGATATAAAGAGCGTACTTGTCCAGTCCTGGTTTATTAATACAATGAATAATAAACAATTGAGAAGTATGCTTCAGTATAAGAACAGCATTTCCAACTTACTCCTTGATAGACTTTAAATGGGAAAACCGCAGAGTACTCCGAACAGTATGCATAAACCACAAGTGCTCATCATTATCTAGGATAGTGATCACACGAAAATCAGGACTTACTCCACCACGTCTTGCATTTATAAGAAAATTACCAAGACTTGAAAATTTTCTCACAACAGCAGTAGATATAGTCATTTTGAAATGGTTTTACTATGAACATGAAGCAGGAAACAAGTTTTTGCTTAGGAAAAGAATAAGCCTAAATGTAATTAACAAAAAGATTAAGATTTAGAAAAGAGAGAGAAATGATTTTCAATCAACTAGACCCAAACACTCCAATAATTCATTAAAAATAATCCAAAATAAAGATGCAATCACATTTCACTTCAAATTTAAAACTCCAACTACATGATAAAACAGAAAACAAACTGATCTACTACACGTGACTCGCGTCAGCATCATCTTACGGTTCAAATATAAAATAAAAAAAAAATTCAGAAATTGTTTCTGATTGTTAAACAAAACCAAATAGCTAAAGAGGTGAAATATCAATGAAAGTGAAAAAAGTGAAAGAAATGAAGCGAAGCAGTTTAAAATTCCATATGAATGCGGGATCCATGGTGCAATAAAGGATAAAAGGGCACAGTTGAATTTCCCTGTTTAGGATTGTTGACACGAAATTCCATTTATTATATTCTCAGTTTCAAATTACGAGGGGAAAAATAGAAACATTCTTATTTCATCATGACAGAGGAATCTTTTAAGGGATTTTTTCAATTCAAGGGGAGTTTTCTGATTTCCATATTATTATTAGTAATATTAGTATTATGTACAGCACTTTCAGAAGTTTCTAAGTCTCAATCATATCATCCCTCTTTCACTTGTTTGCTAGTGTCTACAGTCTACATATTTTTAGTCTATCTTCATAATCAATATTCCACAATCCTGACATCATTTTTGGCAAACTAGTTTGCACTGTCTTTCCGGTGTATGAGAATCACAACGGAAGCCATGAGACCAGACCTGTGAAAAATAATCAGATTTTGGTCTTATCAAGATCTTATAAAGAGGCAAAATGACATCTTATCTTTACATGTGAATGTACGTTTCAGCATTGCAATTATCTTTTGAGTTCTATTTGCGTCTTTGCTACGTGACCCTGAATTCAACATGCTATCAATTGGTGGGATTATGCTATAAGAAATTCATCACAAGCCTGATGAATTTCTTATAGCATAATCCCACCAATATAATACGACATTGGGTACCAAATAAAACTAAAGAGCATTACTTTACATTTACTGAGATTTAACTGGCATCCATTTTCCCCTTCCCACAATTTCAACCTATTGAAATCATTCTGCAAGTACTGCATATCAGCGACATTTCTGATTGCCCTGCCTATCTTTGCATCATCATCAGCAAATAGCTGTAAAATCTTTCACGATATCATTAATTAACAGATTGAATAATTGTGAGCCAAGGTCTGATACTTGTGAAACATCAATGGTTATCTTAAATCATGCAGACTCACATCCCGAGTATACAACATTTTGATATCGGTCAGACAGCCATCTTCTTATCCGCACTAATATTTTATAATCCAAACACATGTTCTTCAATTGATGCAACAGTCTTCCATACTGTATTATGTCAAAAGCATTAGCAAAATTCAAAAGTATCATGGTGTATCCATTCCCCTTGTCTAGTTCAATGGTAACATTATTATACAATGTAAGCAAGTTGCTAAAACTTAAACTTCCCTTAGTAAACCTATGCTGCTGTTCATTGCAAAGTAAAGATTCACTGTCAAACCATTTCTGAATGGAGTCCTAGCCAACTTTTTCAAAATCTTTACCACCACTTCTGAATTAGTGATTGGTCAATAGTTTGATACATCAGACTCTGCACCACCCTTCTACAATGAGATTACCATACATTCTTTCCAATCCTTCGGAATCTTCCAGTTCTGAGACTCAAATTATATAGCCTGGTCAAAGAATAACCAGTTCAAATGAACACTTCTTTAGCGCCCGTTTTGGTATCCCATCAATCCATATTGCTGAATTTTTATTCTCGTTTGTTCAAAAGTTCTAGTACACCTACCTCATACACCTGAGTTTCTTCATCTAGTGAAGCAGTAGCAGTGAACTCAATGTTTCATACACCAGGTTGATAGCTTTTAGCAAAATGGACAAAATTAGTTGAGCAACTTCTTCTGCATCTGTCACCTCACATCAACTGCATTCAGAAGAGATAGTCTTTCATATTCATTCTTTCTTTTACTGGAAGCATATCGATAAAATTCTTCTGGGTTATCTTTATCTTGCTTTATCTGAGTATGAAAAGGGTTCATTTTCATACTCAGACTTAGCTTTTCGTACAATAGATATGATTCTTCCATCCTGGGGCTTATAATTTTCATAACGGCCATCATTCTTATTTACACGATATTCCTTCCACATCATCGTTTTCTTAAGAATCTCTTGCTTAATATGATAACACAGCCACATTACACTTACCATATTTATTCATTGAACTCTTTGGCACATTCTGATATTGCAATATTTAAGTATTTTTGAATGCTTCCCACGCACATTATATTCTTCCTATCCAGCAGCCGATACCATAATCATGGACCTAGTAGACACCTCATTTGGTGATAATTTCCTGCTTTGTAGTTCAGCATGTAGTCTTTTTTGAATAAACTTTCAAAAATAAACTTTAATAAATTTGGTCACTTCAAAAGTGACTAGGTTTATGAAGGCCTCATAAACTCACTGCCATATGAAATACCGTTACTAATATTACAATCATAGGTTTCAACCATTACTGGATTCAAGTCTTCTGATATCGTTAGCAGCAGGCACACCTCCTCTTCTATCCTGCCTATCCTTCCAAAAAAATACCAGTTAGCATGCCCGATTGTGATAGCCAGGTCCCACTAATGTCTACAATCTGAGGATCCAGTATATTGATAACGTCATCAAGCTCAACTCCTTTATTTCTGATATTCCCAGCATTCGTGTACAGACATAATAATCTACTTGCATGTTCTTTCGTATACTCTTGTTTTCGGTCTGCATGACACAGTTCGACAACTTGAAGGTCTTTATTCTTCTCTTCTCTAGTGCCTTATAAATGGAGACATCGTTGCCCATTGGATGGGTCCTAACCGGACATTCACAAATTCGAAGTCATTCTCTCGTCGTATTCATTTCCATGATAATGCTCATTCCTGACATTAACACAGTTATATAATATAATCGCTCTTACTCTCATATTCTCTCCATTTCTTCCATTATAATTTAATTTCCATGACTCTCTGTGTTAGGTCTCATGCTAGCTATTCGTTTTTCAAGAATCCTGATACCTAATGCTGACCTTATCAAAAATTAAATCATTAATAACTACTAAAATTACGACCTCGTTTATTTTTCTTTCCTGTTTTTGAATTGCTTGCGTTATATCTTAGTTTTGCGAGTTATAAGCCAATAATTTATAACTCGCTAATCAGCAGCATATTTTATGATAGAGTCACCATACCAAATAACATCCTTCTCTTTATAAACACCGTTATTTATCTGAATTTGATTATTTACTGACTTTCCTGATTCCGTGCTTTGTTATTTCCTATTTTGATACTTAATTTTCATATCCTCCCTATGTTCATTCAAACGCCACTAGATTTTCTGTAATTTCCCAGTCGTATCTTTGATAATCTGTTTAATTTCGCTATTTTGGAGGATAATTCATTTTCAATAATATCCTCAATATATTTAATAACCTCTTTAGCGGGATACGAACCCACTATCCGTTGCTTGGAAAGCAGATACACTAATCATTCGGCCAAACATCATTCACGTGCAACCATATACAATAACCCGAGAATATTCGCAATGACTAGTCAAAAATATATAATTAGTGGGCGTTAGATGAAGTGTTAAGCAGTGTACACCATAGGCTTATGTGGTATTCAGTACCCTCTAGCGATGTGCCTTGGAATAATTAGACCTGCCACGTAATAAAAAAAAATTCAAAAATTAATTAACGCCTTTTCTCCCTTTATAGAGAATTATCGATGCCATATTTACTCGGTGTAACTTTGAAAACTGTGTGGGGAGTTAAATCTCCACAGAGACTTTGAGACTAATGGAATTTTAAGCGGCACCCATTGAAGAGAAGGCTAACAAATGCCGCCTTTTAAAGTTTGCAATAGTGTGGGTTCTACTGTCCATTTTCTGGACGAAAACACTTCAGTTTTGAGAGAAACGGACCGCTTACCCGGACCAGCGTTCAAGTAACTCGGGAACAGGTAGGAGAAAGACGTAGATTAAGTTCCTCTACTTGATAAATTAGATATTAAATCGAACTCTGAAAGCTCTTTCTTCTAGGTGCTGAAAATTACCAAAACGACTTCCACCACACAAAAGGTTGTGGATGATTTGAATTTCGGGCTAAAACAACTAGGACTATGAGGTCAATATTAATTTGTAAATTGTGCATCTTCTTCTAACTGGTTTGCCTGTGATGTAGGATGAAAAATCTAGTTTCTTGAAGGAAAGTCTCTGCCATCCAGTATGAGATCAATAGACCGAACTTCAGTTGGGAAACCCTTATAAAGATTCTTCACGCCCTCTTCACTAAGAGCCTGTGTAGCTCAGTGGGTGTGGCGTTTGCACACCACGGCGCTTGGCCGCACGAAGGAAGACTTGGTTTCGAGTCTAGTCGGCGACTAGAGGATATTTTTCTAAGCCTTTTTTCGACCGGTTCCCGAGTTAATCGATCTCTGGCACGGGAAACAGGGTTTTTTTCTCCCGGAAACTCGGGTTTTTCGTCCCGTAAACTCAAGAAAATCGACCGAAGAACCAACATTATTTTCAGACATTAAATATATTGTGTTAGGGTTAGGGACCACGAGATGGCGGCACATTTGAGCCGTCTCTCTTCACTGTGTACCGCTTAATTAGTGATAGCCTTGGGCCATCTATCTCTGATTGGTACCAGTGGAGATTGAACTGCCCATTCAGTCTCCAAACGTTAGATAGGGCTAAATGGCCTCGCCTACTCACGTATACGGAATAAAAATGCTCTAACTCTAATCAGTTATTATCCATGATACTCTAACTAAAGCATCATGGATAATAGCTGATCTACAGAAGTAATACTCAACAAAAGTAATAAGTGGAGTTGTTTTAGAAGAGAAACCCAGTGTTTCTGTTTCCATAAGCCGTCAATGATATCTGAGCACAATGCTGTCAGTGACTTTAAAGGCTTCAGTGAGATATTCTTCTTCTTTGAGTGCCATGTCCTATCGGAGGTCGGCGACCACCTTGGCAAATTTTGAGTGATTCTCAGCTATTCTGAGCAGTCCCTCAGAGTTCATACCAGTCCACTGTCTGATATCTGCTACCCAAGATTTTCTTCGTCTTCCTTGTCCTCTTCTTCCATTTATCTTCCTTTTTATAATCAATTGAAGTATCTTAATTTTTTCATTACGAAGTAGGTGACCAAGATATGCAGTTTTCCTTCTTTTTATGGTATCTAAAAGTTCACGTGATATCCCCATTTGTTCCAGTACTTCCTGATTGGACGTTTTTGCTGTCCATGGGATTTTTAACATTCGTCTGTATAACCACATCTCAAAGGCTTCAAGTCTTTTTTATTGATGTTGTCTTCAAGGTCCACGTTTCTGCACCGTACAGCAGTACAGACCATATATAGCATTTAATCATGCGTACTCTAAGCCCTAAGTTTAAACTGTGGTTACACAGTTGATTTCATCAAGAGAAAATTTTTTCTTGCCATTTCAATTCCTAACTTTTATTTCCATTTCTGGATTGCAATCTTCATTTAACCAGCATCCGAGATATTTAAACTTTGCCACTCTTTCTATTTGTTTCCTATTTAAAGAAAATGCTAAATTAAGAATTGGTTTCTTACTTATGACCATGAATTTAGTTTTGGTGATATTTATTTTTAATCCCATTTTTTCACTCTCTGGATTTATTAGTTCCAAAAGATTTTGAAGATCCTGAATATTGTCAGCCAGAAGAGCTGCATCATCGGCATATCGGATGTTACTGATGATTTCACCATTTACACTAATCCCTTCCATTCTTCCTTCCAAGACTTTTTGAAATATGGCTTCTGAGTAGATGTTAAAAAGAAAAGGTGACAGCACACATCCTTGCCTTACTCCTCGTTTGATGTTAATGGAGTCTGTAATAATATCATCAACTTGAACAGATGCCTTTTGGTTCCAATATAAGATTTCAATGATCCTGATGATTTTTAAATAAGATTGATCCTGATGTCTTTACCATCTAATCCAATTCTTTTTAATAGTACAATCATTTTAGCATGTTGGACTTTGTCAAATGCTTTCTCGAAGTCGATGAAGCAAATGAATATTACCTTGTTTTGGTCAATACATTTTTGAAATAAGATCTGAGAACAGAAAAGGACCTCTCTTGTTCCCAAGCCGTTTCTAAAGCCGAAATAGGTATCATTGACGGTGTCTTCACATTTTCTGTATTTTCTTTTTTGAATTATTTTCAGAAACATTTTGAGAACATGACTCATTATGCTGATCTTTCTATACTCATTACAAGTTTTCGCATTTACTTTTTTAGGTAGTATGATGAAGGTCGACTGTAACCAGTCTTGAGGGATTATGCCTGTATCGTAGATCTTATTAAATAGTTTTACTAATATGTTAATGTTGTCACCTTCTAATAACTTTACTATTTCTGCTGGTATTCTATCTGGTCCTAGGGCTTTACCATTTTTAGCTGAGTTTAATGCACATTCTACGTCTGATTTTAGAATGTATGGACCTTCCATATGTTCATAAGTATTTTCTGGGTTCTGTCTGTTATCAGTAAAGAGTTCTTCTATATATTACACCCATTCTTGTATTTTGTCATCCTTTTTGGATATAATTTCTCCCTTTTTGTTTCGAAGGATACAGAATTGTTTTTTCTTATATATACCTGAGGTCTCTTTCATCTTTTTGTGTAGATTAAAATTGTCATGTTTTTCCTGTAGAATTTCTATTTCTTTACATTTTTCATTCATCCAGATTTCTTTTGCTTTTTTGATCTTGTGTTTAATAATTTTCTGAATCTCTGTATATTTTGTTGGATTATGATTTTTATATGATCTGCGTTGATCCATGAGAGAAAGAATTTCATCAGTCATCCAATCTTTCTTTTTTACTGCTCTATTAGGACATATGGTACTGGTACATTTCTCTATGAATACAGATTTCAATTTGTCCCACGATTCATCAACCCTCATGATGTCATCATTCTTGATAAGTGCTAGCTCTTGATTCAAATCTTAACTCAATTTGCTTCTTATCTCTGTGTTTTTTAATTTTCCCAAATCAAACCTTTTTTGTTGATGTTTCTTAAGCATAGCTTTCAGTCTAAGTTGTAACTCTGCCACCAGTAGGTTATGATCAGAAGCAATATCTGCACGAGGATAGGTTTTTGTACTCTTTATAGAACTTCGAAATCGTTGATTAATTAGTAAGTAATCAATTTGGTTTCTGGCTATATTCCCATTATTATCCTGTGGTGATCGCCAAGTGTACAATCTTCGAGGTGGTAGCTTAAATCATGTGTTTGTGATTATTAGCTCCTCTTCCTGGCAGAATTGAAAAAGACGGTCACCTCCTCATTTCTTGTGCCCAATCCATGTTCGCCAACTACATCTCCACTTCTACCTTTCCCAACTTTAGCATTGAAATCACCCATGACTACGTTAATATCATGCTTGTTTGTGTTTTTCACTAGTTCTTTTAATTGATCATTAGAAAATGATTTAGAAAATGTATTTAGAAAATTTAGAAAATGTATGAAATAGCCATACTGATCCATAGGAGTTAGATCAAATATTACTTAAGAAATTTAAGTGAGATATTACAGAAGACAAATGCCATCTGGCTATCTTAAAACCTTGTATTTGTATTGTTGTGAGTTCTACAATTGCCTTTTCTTGATGACGGAGCAAAAATCTGATTTTACATACGAAAACCCTAGTTGTCTTTGATAATGATCAACTAAATCAAGAAGCTTAAAACACCAAGATGTCCTGTAACCTTTGACTAAAATCGAGCTATAACAATTTTTCCCGTGGGTTATTCATTAGGCAGTTTAGCTCCATTTAGCACTTGCATCAGTTTCCTGGTCTCAGTGAAATTAATGATTCTCCTTAAATGGTTTCTTCTATCTATTTTCTATTGATCTTACACCTTTCGATAAATGCATCCAGCTTCACGACACTTGCTACCCACATCAATACATTCACGATTCTTCGTGTGTAAAATCTATTCAGGCAATTCAATCATTAAGTGCTTGCTCAAATTCAAGCAAGAGCTTCTTTTTAAATATTACCTTCAATATGAAACAAAAAATAAAATCTCATCTGGATTACCTCACATGACTCTTTCACCAAGTGGTGAGTAAGTGAGTGAGTGGCTAGTCCATTGTACATGCTATCTAATGTCGCATAGAACACCTATGTACGTATAAACTAGCCATACTGATCCATAGGAATTAGATCAAAGACATAAACTGTTTTCTATAGATACATAAAATTTTCTGGCAGTGAATCTTAGACGCAAATATCACATTATATCAAATGTTAAAGATTTATTTATTTCGTATTATAGTACAACGGTCCCCTGCCTTTTACAGGAAGTTACGGAACCATCTCAATCCTTCCCCCTATTATTATACTGACTCGTGACGGGCATAGATGATGAATCAAACCTATGGCTGGAGGGACGGTCTTAACTATTCCTAGAATAGTTAAGACAGACTTAACTATTCTAGGAATAGTTAAGATGGTCTTAATAGTTAACCTAACTGTAATCCGTGTGTGTGTTCACGTGGTCGGTTTGCCTGTTCTGAGGGACGAAACACAAGTTTCCCGGTGAAGAAAGCCCTACTTCCGTATTAAACTCACCTTTCGTCGAAAGAGCCAGATAAAGGTTGCTCACGCCGCTGACAGGATTCGGACCCAGATATTTCCGACCAAAGGGGGCTTTGTCTATACCAAAACAGCTCCCAAGGCTCAGTGTTAAAGATAATCAGTGGGGTCGCTATTCGTGGTTCATGAGCTATTCCATTAATATAAACTCATATAATTGCGAGTTATCACATACAGATTAGCAATCAACAGGTTGCTGATTTGATCATGTTCATGCTAACATTTACTTTCAGTTCTTGCACCACTGTTGTCTAGAAACCCACATCATCATTCCATTGCGATTGACTTGAAAATGTTTTAAATTAACATTTTGGTTCCTGAGGATATTATTTGATTATATTTGATTAGGATATTATTTGGTATTTGTCTTTCTTTTAATATGTTAAATAATATGTTTCTTTTAACTTTGTCAAATGCTTTTTCAAAGTCAATAAATGCAATATGTGTTTCTAAATTGTATTCTCTTCTTTTCTCTATTATTAATTTTAGGCAAAAGTCTAGTCTGGGTCTATACATGATCGTCCTTTTCTAAATCCATTCTGTACTTCTAAAATAAAGTTTCCGGAATATTTCATTAGTTTGCTATTTAAGATTCTGCTATATATTTTGTAACAGAAATTTAGTATACTGATACCAGTTTTTAGGGTCATCTATATTACCTTTTTAAAGATAGGAATCACAATTGCTTTTCTCCATTCTATTGGGGGGACACCAGTTGAATAAATTTTATTTAAAAATAATAACAGTCTTTCTTTGAATCTAGTTCCTGCATATTTATATAGTTCTGAACCTAGATTATCTTCTCCAGGTGATTTTCCGTTTCTTGTTTCTTTCAGGCTGATTTCTAATTCTTCCTTAGTTATTTTCTTTTCATTTTCGTTAATTGTTTGCCAGTTGTCTTTTCTAAAATATGTGTCTGCCCATAATTCTGTGTAGTAATTTAGAAATTGTTCTAATTTCAATTCGGTGTTTAATTTTATGTTTTCTTTGGTATCTGGATTTAAGTGTTTCAAAATCTTATATACATTGGGTCTTATTTTATATAAATCATGTTCTAAATTAGAAACAAATTTATTCCATGTTTCTCTATGTCTTTTTCTGTCTTCTCTTTTAGCTATGGCTCTCTTATTCTTTTATATTCTATTTCATCTTCTAATCTTTTACTGCTAAACCATTTGTGATAGGCGTCTTTTTATTTTTGATTATTTCTTTGATAGTATCATCACAGATCTTCAGTTTTTTCCTTTTATTGAATGTTTTGGTCTTTCCTAAGCTTTCATCTGCTGCTGCATTTAGTATCGTTTTTATATTAAGCCATTCTAGTTCTATTTCTTCATTTTGTTTTATTTTGTCTAGATATTGGTTAATTCTTTATTCATATAGCCATTGTACATTTGTGTCATTCAATAGTCTAGTTTTATAAACAAATGTTTCAATTTTTCTTTCTGTTCTTGTTACTTGTTAATTTTATTAAAACAAGGAAGTGGTCACTGCTTATTTCATATCCTCTGTGAACTCTAACATCTAGTGAAAATTTTGATCTTTTTCATTCAATTAAAAGTCAACTAATATGGATTTCTATCCTCTTGCTGCCCAAGTATATTTATGTATGCCTTTATGTTTATAGAAGGTGTTCATTATTTTTAGGTTATTATAAACTACAAAGTCAATCAATTTTTTACCAATCCTGTTTAGAGTATGTTCTCCATGTGTTCCTATATTATTATTAATTTTCGTGTTTCCAATTCTTGCATTTAAGTCTCCTGCTAAAATTAAATAATAATTTTTATTTATTTTATTATATATGTTTTGTAGCCGATTATAAAAATCAATATTTTTTATTTTATTCTATTGTTATTTTTTTAAATAAAGAAATATTTACTGAAGAAATGTTTACAATTAAATAATTTTCACTGTGGTTAATTTGTGTATTACTTTTAATTTTAATTAAAAATCAATATTATCATGTTCTCTTCCTTCTTCTGGGTCATATAAACCAATTTTTGTTAAATAGCCTCTATCTATTTTTATTCTAGCTTCTATTATTCTTTCATTCCATAATTTATAATGTTCTAACTGTTTTGAAAGGGAGTTATGAATCCAAATCATGACTCCTGCTTGTGTTTTTGGTCTCTGTCGACTCCATGTATATCATATTAAAATTTTCGGTTGTCATAGTTCCTTTTAATTTTTTTTTGTTTGTTTTAGTGATTACTGCTATTTTAAAATTTCTTTCATATAATAATTGGTCTAATTCTACTTTTTTATATGCTATTCCTCTTACATTCCAGTTTGCTATGTGTATAATATTTTGTCGTTTCCATTTTTGTTTTGCCTTTTCCATTCCAAGGTCGTTTCCCACAGATTCAATCCGATTATCTTTTTCTGTCAACTTACAAGTAGAATTATGTTCTCCATGTCAGGGGACTAGCCTGACGATGAAATAGTTCAGTGGTAGGACTGCTACCTTAAGGCTTCTGAACTAGCCTTCTTCCGAATTTAAACACATAGGAGGAATAGGGTATATTGAAGGGGGAAAGAGTAGATTATAAAAGAATTATAGTGAGGTTTATAGAGAGGGCAGAGTTGTAAGGCCAGAAATGAAAATACCCCATGGCCCTCGAGTACTCTAATAGCATAAGGGTCATAAGATAAAAAGAGTTGGCTGATAAGGCTTTATAGGAAAGATTAAAGTAAGTGGATCTTCCTCTAAGTAGAAGAAGGAGACGATAGCTAGGGCTGCATCTATCCTCTCAGATTCGGCCTTCCAAAGGTAGGCCGAATCTGCGGATCAGTGGATGTAGTAGTATTGATAGTATTGACCCTCCTACATATAAGATATCAAAATACCTAGCATCCACCTTAAAAGGTTTAGCAGGAAAATCTCCTTGCATTAAAAATTCTATGGATTTCGTCTCAAAAATTAAAAATATAAAGCACGAGAATTCAGATATTATGGAGAGCTTTGATGTAGTGGCACTCTTTACAAATGCTCCAACTCAAGAGGTTCTCAATATTTTAAGTAACAAGATCTCAAAAACTTCGTTTTCTCTGCTGTCATATTGTATTAATTCAGACTACTTTAAGTTTGAAGAAAAAATTTATTACAAAATAAGGAATTAGCAATGGGAAGCCGCCTGTCTCTAACATTAGCCAACATTTTTTTCGAGCATTTCGAAGAAAAGGCCATCTCTACTGCCACACTTATATCTAAAATCTGGCTCCGTTTTTCGTGGATGACATATTCCTTATTTGAGAATACGGTATAGATAATCTTCATATTTTTTAAATCACTTAAAAAACTTCCACCCAGGCATCAAATTTACTATCAAAATTTAAGAAAATGGATCTCTGCCGTTTTTAGACATCAAACTTACTAAGATGTCTGACTCCTTAAAAATCCCAATCTTCAGAAAATCAACCCACACACGGATAGATACCTGCGTGCATCCTCACACCACTATCCAGCACAGAAGTTAGGTATCATCTCCACTCTGGCTCATTTTGCCAGATCTCTATTGTCAGATGACCAGGAGCTGAAAAATGAACTACAACATCTCAAAACAACCTTCACAAATAATGACTACTCTTGGAAAACTGTCAATAAACAACTATACCGCCGTGCTCAAAACAACACGGAGACACAGGACAACCTCAAAGGTTATATCTCTTTACCGTACATCAGCTCGATCTCCCGGAAACAAAGAAGAATTTTGAAAAAATGTAATATAAAAACGTGCTTTTCTACTCTTCCTAAACTTAGACCAATTCTGAGCCAAACCGAAACAGGCTCACAACCATCTTCAGTTTCCATGTGTATGTAAAATCAAATGCGACTGTGGGAACCATATTATGGCCAAACTGAGAAGTCCATCTTCCTGCGTCTCGAAGAACATCAGAAAGACATCGCTCATTGTAGAACCAGAGCAAGCGCCCGCTCAAGCCATGTCCTGTTCTTCGTGAACACAAATAATGAAAGCCACCAACACGAAATAGACTGGAATATAGCATCAAGCATTCATATATGCCACGATGAAGTATAACGCCGCATTGTTGATTCCAAAGAAATTATCCTAAACTGTTCTCGCATAAACAGTAACCTTTGTTATAGTTTACCAGACTCACATAGCTCTGCTATCAGATACTGGCGTACTGGTGAAGTCACCTGCTTGCATATGCCTAACAATGGAACTTTAGCCAGGACTGATGCTTCAGTTCAAACTTAATTGCAGCTCATAGTCGTTTTTCTAGTGGTATAATGTTTCTTTAGGGTTTTTTATGTTTGCTTTTAATATTCTCACGCCCAGAGAAGTTGGCATTCCGAAGAAACATGTTGTGTGTTAAATGAAATTAATTTTTTTTTTATTCTCGGAATTCAGTCAGTAAATAATATGAACATATCTACATATCGAGTAAATATAGCTGGTAATCATATATATACGTGGGCTGTTCAATAAGTAATAAGACTAATTTTACTGTGGCGAAACCACTCATCACAATATTAATTTCTGTTGAATAAAGAAATGTTGCTGCATGTATTAACAAAAGAGGTTGATAGATAGCATATACGGGCTGATGTGCCAGAGTGTCACGTGACTAAACGCGAGTGCAAATCGGCGCGCCTTGAGGTTCGACCAGTCTTCGAAATGGAGGCGTCCTTGGAACAGCGTTATGCGATTAAATTTTCTGTGCGTTTGCAAAAATTGGCATCGGACACTTTTAACATGATACGCGCAGCTTTCCACTATGAAGCAATGTCGAAGGCAAGTGTTTTTCGCTGGCATAAAACTTTTAAGGAAGGAAGGCAAAATGTGGAAGATCTTGAACGTGAGGGAAGACCTTGAACGTCCATCACAGAGACAATGATCAACACAGCAGCAATTATCATCAAGCACGTCAAAAGAAAGCGTCCATTGCTGAAGAATGGCTTCTTATTGCATCACGATAATGCAAGGCCACATATTGCTGGTTGTGTAGTAGACGTTTTGCAGAAGAACAACACAGATATCCTACCACACCCTCCGTACAGTCCTGATCTCGCACCGTGCGATTTCTGGCTGTTTCCTCAACTCAAGAAACCACTAAGAAGCCACCATTTCGAAAGCAACAAAGCATGTGTAAAAGCTGCGGAGGCAGTTTTGAAAGAACTCTCAAAAAACGGACTCTCACATATGTTTAAGAAGCGGACGCAACGTTGGGACAAATGCATCGCGTCTCTGGCGCCGCCCCCGAGTTCTGGCTGGTAATCCGGTAAGCTGGTAAGACAAAAAAAGTGACATAAAAACGTTTCAAATTTCGGCTTATCTTTATATATATATATATATATATATATATCTTAAATCTCTTTCGGGCAGCCTAGCAGAGGAAGCAAAGGTGAGTTCCACTGAACTGCACATTTAAGTAAAATGAAAAATATATCTATCAGTTAACGCTTTTTATTCCCTTATAGGGAGTTGGTGAGGCCTGCCTAAAAACCATATCTGGCTTTTGGAGACTGAGTGGCAATTCAATCTCCACCGGTAGCCAAAGAGAGATAGCTGGTCCATGTCCATCACTAATTATAGCAGTCACCGATCAAGAGGCTGGAAAACAAGCGCTGCCATCTGTTGGTACCTAACCCTAACAAGATATGTTACTGTCTGATATAATGTGGGTTCTACAGTCTATTTTTTTTTTTTTGAGTTTCCCGAAAACCCCGAGTTTCCAGGAGGAAAAACCAACTTGCCATGCCAGAGATCGACTAACTCGGGAACCAGTCGAAGAAAGGTTTAGAGAAAGTTCCTCCAGTCGGCGACTAGACTTGAACTTAAGTCAAACTTCGAGTGACCAAGCACAGAGGAGGCAAGCGCCACTTCCTCTGAGCTACATAGTCCTACAGGCATTCACATTTAAGTAATAAATGCAAATTCCTTTGTAATCTTCAAATCGGTAGGCATCTACTTTCCACCATTCATCATGTTACAACAATAAAAACTGTTATGCAGGACGGTTGCATGTAAGGGCCTGGAACCAGAGACGTTAGTAACGAATCTGGACCTCTCATGATCAATTGGCGTTTAATCGTGAAGCCACTTATTTTGCCAGTTTTGACTAAAGGTAGACGAAATACAATGTCTGCAGATGAGATCTCGGTTTTGGAGAGGAGACCAGGTAACCTCTGCATTGCGAGTTTGTCCCCTTTCCCTGCATGCCCAATTTACTTTTATCTCTTCCTCACTAGACACAATAGATCCCAATCCAAAGAAATAAGAATTTACTACCGATCACAAAACTTCTTCCCCCAAAAAATACAGATATTTATTAAAAACAAAATAATCCACAAAAATCTAAACAAAACACAAACGAAAAACAAAAATAAAACCAAAAGTACACAAAATAACTCATCATCATTTGTTCTTACCAAAAATAGCTTCCACATCCACTCGAGTAACATGACTGACCTAAAAAACAATATAAAGAATATTCCCATCATCTACAGTCATTTAACCAGAATTACTATTCTTATCATAACCCAAAGTGACAACCTGAACATCAATCCCTGTCTACCTCACCTGCCCAAACTACACACACATTACAGTTCTTTTTGCTACAAGGGTAACACTTGTACTGTACATTCATCTGGAATGACGTACTATTACAAAGAACGCAGAACGAAGAATCTCTCCTCCATGTTTAATCTACTTTGGCTCAAAATTTCCCTACTAAACATGACTTTATTCAGTAGAGATATCCTAATATTCTGGCTATTCGTCCTGGGGATTTCAATGTCCAGAACTTAATTTGGATTCTTTTCTCTAAAATCACTGATCAAATAGGCAGGGATGCCCACCAGAATACTTCACAAGCTTCTCGAATTTGTTAATATACTTCATGTTTTCCTAACAAGTTCAGCTTCCAAGTATGGTATGGATGTCACTTCTCCTTCTGGTAACTCAAATTACAACCTCGTACAAGTGACTTTTGCCACAGAACAACCTGCACTCACCAGTTCAACCTTTACTAGTTGGCATATCTCTTGGTACTACAAAGGGTTCCAGATAGGCCGACCTCTGTGACTTCTATTCTTACTTTCCATGGTCTGAATATTGTTTCAGTTCTGATCGAAACCCCTGCTTAGACTAAATAACAGAAATTATGCTTTCAAGAATGAAGGTCTTCAACTCTTATTTCACACCAAATTTATCTCAGCTGTAGTACTCAAAATGTACCAATGCAGTAAAAGAAATAACTTCATACTACAAATGGCTCAAGACCGAAATAGTGCTACGCACTCCACCTATACTGCAGCTTACAACCAACTGTAAAAGAATCAACACTAAATCTAAATCAGACTTTTAAAGTGCAAAAGACAGCAAACGCATCTCCTATCCAAATGGCAGTTTCTCATTCTGGGCTCTTACCAAGACAATTGGGTGCAACCTTTTCCCAACCCAAGTTTCCATTACTTCACATCTGGACAGCACTGTAGTCACTGCACCTAAAGACACGGCCGAGTTTCTGGCATCGCTATTCTCTTCTAATTCATGAGTTGATGACAGGGGTAAAGTTCCCTGCACCCCACTAAGAATGGCTCTCTCCATATCATCCACAGGGCCGCGCCGTGCAGTTGTGCCGATTATGCCCCGCACAAGGGCGCTTGAAGATAAGGAGCACCATTTCACCACGGGAAATAATGAAAAAAATATATATAAATTACTTATTCTTGAATTATATTGTACTTTATATATTACAAATTATAGTTAATACAATAAAAATGAAATTTAAAATTATCATGAATTCTTAATAATCTAACAATATTTTTAACTTAATACATCACCAGTTTTATTATAATTTGTTTGAAGTGAAATGTTATCAATATTTCCACAGATTTTATTTCACAGACTAAGCATCGACTCTGCAAAAATTGTATAAATATTCTCGATTGATTAATGAAATTATAATGTTCTACTATTGTTAAATAAAATTTATTTTTATGTATGAGTGTAAACTGTCTTGTACTTTTAACAAAGTAACATTTTTCGCAAAATTTTTTTATGGAAACTTATTTTATGGGGCACTTAAAAAGTTTTGCACAAGGGCACCTCCTACCCACGTTGCTGCACTGTTAGTCCTCCATCAGCCAGAAGTCCGACGAATCATGTGGGGAATGATTCGGGTATCTTTCCAGAAGAACGTGAACATAAACGAGGAATGTGAACTGATGGTATCCCACTTATTGTGTTAAAACCTTATGGCCCTGAACTAACACACATTTTCTATCGCCTCTTCATGCTATCATATTTAACATAATTTAATACATCTGCCCTGCAAATGGAAACCAGCCCACGTCTAGCATATCCCAATGAAAGGTGATGAAAGTCAATCAGTGAACAGCCATCCAAAAATTATGGAGACTGTCATCAACAACTAACTCTCCACCTAGAGACCTACCAGCTAATCAGTGACCAGCAGTACAGATTCTGCACCTTGGCACTCACAGCTGATCTTCTAGCTTACACCACCGACCTCTGGACGAATGCCATGGAAAAATTCGAATAAACTGACGTGGTTGCCGTTGACATTTCAAAGACATTTGATCTGGTTTGGCACATGGACCTACTTAGCAAACTGCTATCCTATGGCCTACCTTTCACTCGGATAATGGATTGTTAACTTTCTCATGCATCACTCACTCAGTGTTATGGTGGACAGTTTTCTCTTCTAAGGTTTTTCTACCAAAGCAGGAGTATCAAACAGTCCCATTCCCACTCTCTTCCTCTTGTATATAATTGACATGCTGTTATAGACTTCCAATCCAATCCAGGGCTTGGCTAATGGCAGTACACTCCATTCCTCATTTTTATTAGACATGCTCTTTAATGCTAAAGTATGAAAGGTCTCTAGATTCACAATGAGAAAAAATTATTTAATGAAATGTGAACAGATTCCTTTTTTTTCTTCTTATCATCTTGTCCACACATTGCACTATTCTGCTCTAGGTCTCTCGTGTGTCGGTAAGATATTAAAAATATGAAATTTCATTTTGTTCCACACATCTAGAATGAAGTTATTTGCTGTGTATAATATCAGAAAGTTTTTCAAGTTTTAATGCTGCAAACAGTCCATAAAATGAAAAGTAGAGAGGAGTGGACAAATTTTAATACAGGATACCGAATTTCCTTTAAATTCGTTATTCCAGATTCAAGAATCAACTTTCGTATCGCAGAAAAGAAAAACAGATCTGATAGTTTTATATGCAATTTGATGAACGCATTTCAGAAGATTAAGTAGTATGCAAAGTTAACATCACTTTAAGGTTTGTTGAAGACCGATCTGAGTTCGATTCTACTTGGCGACCAAGGGAACTGTTTCTAGACTACAGAAATTCGCACTACCTCAGACAATAATATACATTGCTCGGGATATTGACTTTTGTCTTCCGTACTCTCCTCGCAGATGTGAAGTAAAATAATAGAAGTCTTGGGTTAGTTATCTGTGATTTGTTGTTTGGCGATATTAGTTGCCCTAGTCACAAAAAAAAAAAAAAAATGAAGTACTAAATTTATTTTATTTTATTTAAAAAAAAAATCCACTAACATCTTTTACGCGCAAAAGAGAGTAGGCGAATCTCCTTTAGTTCTAATTTTACAAAAATAAGTTTAAAATGTGTCGATGTGTTATTCAATATATCGTTTTATGTGGATGAGTAGTAAATGCCATGCGGTTTTAACTTCGCTCTTTTATTTGACGATGATAAAATTTCAAAAAAAAAAAAAACTGACCGATTTTCTCACCTGCTGAGAAAATCATCTACAATCATCCTCTACCCTGCTTAATAAAAATATGAGGTGATATAAAATCATTCTCTTTTTGTTCTGATTATAGCAAACCTCTTATCCAATATCCACAACGATACCGTCGTACTAATTCACGATATGACTATAGTGTGGTGTTTAAGGTGTACATGAAAAATTAGCTCTGCGTAATTTTTTGTCTTTTTTTTTTTTAAATAAAAAAAGCAAAATCGTCACCAGTTATTTACAAAACAAAACAGTCTTGTGGTCAAAACTAAAGGCATTTAACTATGTGGTGTAGTGACGTCATCTGACAACTGGTCTCATCGTATCATTCAGTGTCCATCCACCTTAGTTTGTTCCTAGTGTGGGCTGGGTGATTGAGACAGCTGTGTTGCTGTGTTCTGAAAACAAATTTCGTTTTATTATTTAAGTTTTTGTACAAATCTTTAGTTTTTATTAGGTTGAAAATATTATAGTTGCAGAGAACAAAATTTAATCTTTCAACAAATTTTGAATCATAGTTCATTTTAATATTATAATTATAAAACTTTATGACATGGTATGTGTGTTTAATTCGAATATTGCATTTTATTACGTTGCTTTACTAGTTTTTATTTTTCTAATAATTATTACCTCGCTTGATTGTTAATGTGCACTACAAAGTAACAACTGGCAACATATAAAATTGTTCATATAATGTTAGATGTTGTAATAGTTCCTGCTAGGTATGAACCGTGTAGTGCAATTTATTGAAATGCGAATGTTTACTTCATATGCTTAGAAGTATTTGTAGAAAGATAGAGCTGCATAATTATGTATTCTATTCGATACGAATAGAATACATAATTATCCCCCCTTCCCTCGGAAATACATTTGTATATATGTGTTAACTCTTGTGTGTATAAGTGTGTTAGAAATATGGAATAAGTATATAAGATATATTTAATGAGAAGGCATTTTTTTGGGGGGGTGATATGAGATTGCTATTTATGGCCTAAATATAATTTCATATTCTAGCTATCTACATAAAATATCTCAGGTGAAAACACATTCAATAATGTATTCAAATCTACAGCATAATAACTATACAGACAGTTTCTCACTGAAGTTGGGTTATATCAGAAAAATTTTTGTAACAAGAAAGTTAAGCTTAGATCATAAATACATCAGGATGTGGTGTTTACATTAATTTATAAATTCTGTGGATGATACATCCAATAATTAATTGGATTGTATCTTCTACAGCCT
This sequence comes from Typopeltis vanoorti, assembly GCF_054136105.1. Taxonomy (NCBI): domain Eukaryota; kingdom Metazoa; phylum Arthropoda; class Arachnida; order Uropygi; family Thelyphonidae; genus Typopeltis; species Typopeltis vanoorti. Next base: position 111,923,448 of record NC_143564.1, read on the forward strand.
TCTAAATATAATTTCTGCAGACTTCTAAATATATTTAGAAATGCAAAGGGTAATTATATAATATAAAGAATGGAAAGGTATTAATGTTATTTATTAATATTTCATTATATCATAAATGGGATATTGAGTATGTTTTAGGTATCAAAAGGCACTTTCTTTCAAGTTTCAAAGCACATGGGGAGAAAAAAAAAAAAATTCAGATCAGTTTGTTATACTGAAATCATTATAATATATTGTAATGATTTCAAAATAACTTCTCGTGGTAATAATTCCATATTGTGTGCAATGCATAATCGTATGTAATTCACAGTGATATCTGGCCACTTACTTTCCAGATCATACTGTACTAATTTATCTCTGCTGACACTAAATGGACTAAGAATTATCAGCTGGCAGATGGAAAGTTGAGAAAAAAGAAGAGATTTGTTGCTTACTTTTGACAATCTGCAAATTTCGCATTTTTAATACATTACGTAACAAGATATAAATTATCGCTATGCATCTTGAGAGAGAGTTGTTTATTTTTTTAAATTCCACTCATGCATGAAAAATGGGTGGCAGTACATTTTAGTGCCATGGGTGAAATAAGGGTTAGCCAATTTCTGAGAACTCTGAGACTAGATGTGGAAATTTTTCTAGCCACTTAACGTCTCCATTAAGTAAGTTGGTATTCGCTTTTCAGGTAATGAGTCATCTACTAAAAGACATTCACAGATATCTCAGGCAACAACCATTCATATCTGCAGTCTGTCTACTGTGAATATGAATCAGATGTTTGAGTCTGAGAGCAGAAACCTCATACAACTAACCAACTAAGTGGACAAATGGCTCATATCAGTGGAAATATCCATAGAGAATGCATCAGCAAAAATTGACCATCTGTGCTGAAAGTGAATTGGTGTTGACTGGTGAGAGAACAGTCATTTACTTGACCTTTATCCCCTCAGAACTTTTAGGGATGCCATCCCAGAAGTAATAACTAAATTATATGGTTTGATGGATTTGCAATTTGAATAGAGTTAGTTGTTCAGAAGTTGAATAACACTTGGAGTAGAAGAGGACAGACTTAATTCTTAAATATTAAGACTGCAATTATACCAAGAAAGATTAAAATTCTGAGTATTCTCAGAAGTAAGGGTGAGATAAAAAGATTTTGGAGAGAAAAATAAGGCATCTGCATTTTCCTAGCATTGAAGCTTTACAAATTTATCAGAATCCTTTTGAAAAATGTAGGTTATTTTGTATTCTAGAATTCTTAATTTGTGTAATTCAGGATTTGTCAAATGAGAAAGAGGAGTATACATTGCACTGCCATGAAAAACTGGATTGGATTCTCTTAGTTGGAGATGGTTGTGATAATAGCAGGAAGAGAGTAGATGAAGGAATGGAACCACCCTAATTACCCCGGAATTAGTTTTAAAATGAAGAGGCATTCACTATCATGCTAAATTTGCAGTGATTGATTTAACACCAATCATTTCATCAAAAATTCCTGATATTTCTTTTTAAAACTAACTAGTCTGAAACAGCTGAATGCTGATGACAGTGTTCAGACCATGTTGTGTTGGACTGAGTATTTTTAGTGGTGTTTTCATCTCCACTTTAACCAGTCCGAGTGAAGATATGAGATAGTGCTTTTCCTCCCAAACTCCACACATAAAACAGAACATATGCAGTGTAATCAGACAGGATATACCTGATTCATAGTTTTATTTTTAATGTACGATGTAAAAGAAATGAATTAATTGATTGTCAAAATCAATTAATTCATTTCTTTCTGAAATATATTTTTGCATTTTGACTCACAGGTACTTATAATATACAAACTCTGCAGATCTCCTGTAATATTTTATAGATATCAAACATCACTTGTATGGTATATTCATGTTTGAAATTGTCTCTATTCACCCTCCATACCACTTTCCGACATGTGTGAGCTAGTCTGCTTCAAATCTGATTTTTTTTTTTTGTATATAATATATTTTTTTTGATATTTTTTGGAGTTCTAGTATGCATTCTTAGATGCTTTTCAAATGCAAAATACCTTCATTCCACAATGTGCCACCAGGAATGAGAGTCAGAGTCTAAATTAAAGATTTTTCCAATCATCAAAAATCCTGATCATTTTTGTTAAAATAAATAAATAAATATATATATATATTTTTTTTTTTTGTCAGTTTATATTAAAAATGAATATATATATATAAATAAATTTGAAGGAGTCCGCGTGGTTAGCCTAGTGGCTATGCGCTTCGCAACCATATGCCTGGGGAAGGAGTGGCCTAGATTCGATTCCTGTCGGTGACATGAGGAGCTGAAGGATCTTCCTCAGCCATAGCCAAGTTAGCCAGTCTTGGGCGTGGACAGCAGGGCTTTTTCCCCCAGTTTATTCTGTGTTTTTCCATCCCGCAAAGCAGGCAAACTGGCCTTGAGAACTCAACACTACAGGCCATAGGATACACCGGGGCATAAGGCTGACCACCTTATCCTGTAAACGGAGTGAGGTCCGATGATCAATGGACCCTCGATACCGCAAGGTAAAAGAGGGTATAAGGAAGATGAGATGAGAAATTTGAAGGAAACTGAGTAAACAAATCCAGGATGTTCAGAATCAGTACTCTGACTTAAAAAGATTTGTCAAAAATTTGAACAAATCAATACAAGTAGCATAGCACAGAAAGTTTCAGCTTAGTGCTGTGAAAATTGTTTTTTGTGTATGTAAAAATGCATAAGAAATCTGGATTGATATAATTGGATTGATAAGAATGAATGAAAATGAATGAGTATTAATATGTATGTATGCAAGGAGTGCATACACACTAATACTTGCATCTGAAGAAAGAGAATGTTTGAGTGAAAAAAGAAAAAATGGTAGAGATGGTAAATGCCTATTGGAAGAACTTAAGAATAATGATGAGTCTTTTGACTCCATGGAGTACCTGCATAAATAATAAAATATTTAGTGTTACCTCAAATTTTGCAGATTCTCATCCTCATTACACTTTTTTGAATCTAGCTAATAGTCTGTAATCCATTTCCATATCCTCCAACTCGTGTAATAGCCTATTGAAAGCCTTAGCAAAATTCAAAGTATCATGGTGTATCCAATTTATGCAACAGCTGTAGTGCTTCCTCTTCACACACCTGAGTTTCTTCATCCAGTATAAAAGTTGCACTGAGTTCCATGTTGTATCAACATGGTTGATAGCGTTTAGCAAAGGGATACTCATTTGTTAAACAGCCTCTTCTGTACTTGCCATCCACATTCCCTCTTCAATTAGTAGTTATTCTTTTACATTCTTTTACTTGCAATAGAATTCTAATTATAGAATTCAGAAGAATTATTATATATTACATACTGTATATTATATATAGAATTCTAATTATTTTGGGTTTTCTTTGGCTTGCCAGCTTTTTATGTGGATATTAAGCTTTCCATACAATATTTATAACTCTTCTGACCTACTCCTTATAATTTTCATATGACATCATCATGGTTTACCCCCAGTTTATCTGGGGTTTTTCATCCCGCAAGCAGGCAAACCGCTTGAGACACTTAAGACAATTCCTTCCAGCCATAGGTCTGAATTGTCAGCTATGCTGGCCCTGAGCCTGAATAAAAATAGGGAGGATTGAAATGGTGCCATACCCGTAAAAGGGGCTCACGGCCATTGAATCACCATACGAAATGAATGGATGAATCATTATGCATGCACATGAATCTCTTGCTCAATGAGATTTCACATCTGAAATCTTTCACTCCTACTCTATTTATTCTTCATATTCTAGGGATACATTCTGATTTTGCATTATTAATGTATGTTTTTAATACTTCCCATTCATTGTCAGTATCCTCATGTTAAATGATATTATGAGATTGAATATAGTATGTCCAGAGATTATTGGGATCTCTGAGACATTGTTCATGGAAGATGATATCCTGACAGGAATAGAAGTAGCAGGATATAGCATTTTTTGACAAGATAGGAAGGAAAAATGTGGTGGTGGAGTACTGCATATGATAAGGGAAGAGAAAACTGCATGTATTAGTATGGGAATGGAATTTCTGGAATCCAGGGAAAAATGTCTTAGACAAGATGCAGTAGAAGGAACATGAGGTTCAAGAGTGATTTAGTCAGTATCAGAAGAACTGATTATACTGAGATGGCATCTCTTCCCCCCCCCCAGTTGGAGAGAGTGAACATGTGGTTTTGACTTGGAATTGGAAGATGAATAGACATACAGGAGTATCAAAGAGAAACAAATGTATGTGGACATATAAGGCAGGTGATTATAATAGTCTTAGATATCAACTTGGGACAGTTCCATGGAGGGAGGAATTGGAAGGGCAAGATATCATCAGTGCTTTGGAACTTGTTAAGGAATATTTATTAGCAGCAATAGCAAGTTGTATACTGTGAGTGAAGAAAAGAACACAGTTTGGTCTAAATGACAAATGACATCAAATGGGAACTGTAGGTAAAAAAGAGGTTATGGAAAAGATACAAGGAGAAAGGTGGAGAGCAGATGCATGAAGAATATAAGACAGGCCAGGAGAGTGACTAGTATGGTAAGGAAGGTGAAACTGGAATATGAAAAGAGATTGGACCTGAGATCCAAAGAAAATCCTAAGGAATTTTTTTGCTATGTGGCCAGTAGGAGGAGAAATGATTGTGGAAGAATGACATTGTTAAATAAAAATGGGAATAGAGTGATTGATGCACAGGACATAATGGAATTCAGTGTATATTTTATTAGGGTATTTTATCCTGGAGAAGTAAGTTTTAATACTTTCTTAATAATAGTTTTAATAGTTTCAATAGTTTGAGATCGCACGGTTGCAGGGAGTAATACATAGGGCGAAGCGGCAGCTGGAGTGTTTGCAATCGAGCACATCAGCTAACGGAAAGAAGCAAGTGTGTAAAAGAAAAATAAGCGTATGATTGAGAGTGTAAGATAAATGAAGGAATGAGTGTTGTATGGTGACTTGTTAATAAGAGGTGTATTAGATGAGAGTTTGACGAAATCGTATTTATCGGTTGCGAAAATTAAGGATGTATGTGAGAGTATTAGAGTGCAAAAGCAGAGGGTGAAAGAAATGATAGTCGTGGCAGGAACAAATGATTTGAAAGGAGATAAAATTGCTATGAGAGAGGACTTAAAGGAATTATTAGAGGTAGCAAAAGAAAAGAGAGAGTTAGGATAGCGAGTCTGTTGCCATGGTGTGACAGAGAAGAGTTTAGAAGAAGGGCCATAATTGCAAATGACATGCGCAGGTTATGCAGAAGATGTGGTGTGGAGTGAGTTTGATGGGCGAAAGGATTTGTACAAGATGGATGGCTTGCATCTGAATGGATTTGGTGTGCAGAGACTGGAAAAAGTGTTGCTGAATGAAGTGAAAGTGGATGTGCAAAATCAGGGAAACTAGAACCATTAAGGGGGGGGGGGAGGATATGCAGGAATCAGTGAGGCAGTTGAGTGTAAGAATGTATATAATGTTCCTGAGCTAGTACAAAGGACGAGAGATCAGAATGGGATAGTTAGTATAACGCATCAAGATAGGGGTGGGACAAATGGATCTCTGCATTTCTTGTATACTGATGCCAGGAGTATTAAGAACAAGAAGGAAGAATTTTTGGCCTTGGTTGGCTCTTCCTGGCTACAGGTTATTGGCATTAATGAAACATGGCTGACAGAAGATGATATAGTTAGTGGGATAGAATGTGAAGGGTATAGTGTGTTCAGGAGGGACAGAGAGAATAAAATGGGGGAAGGAGTGTTATTGATGATACTGATGAACTGCAGCCAAGGAGAATAGAAGTTAAATTGTAGGATAGTAAAATGAGCTTATTTGAGGCTATTTGGTGCGAGATTGAGATTAGCAGAACAAAATATACAGTTGGGTCCTGCTATAGACCAAGTGATGGAATAGATGGTGGAGATAGCATGCATAAACAAATTGATGCAATGAGTGGAAGGAGGATAATTATTATGGGGGATTTCAACTATGGTAACATTGATTGGAAGAAAGAAAGGACACATGTGAGGAAGGAACTGGATTTTATGCAGTTGTTGAGGGATTGCTATCTGAGACAGCATGTAATGGAAAATACTAGGGGTTCGAGAGTGCTTGACCTAATAATAGCATCTGAGAACTTGACTGTAATGAATATGACCATGTTGCCACCGATTGGTGAAAGTGATCATAAGGTCCTGACCTGGGTTAAATGTGTGAAATTTTCGATTAAGACAGGGTACATATGGAATTACCATGCTAGTAAGTATGAGAAGCTTAGGAGATTGCTTGGTTCAGTGCCTTGGCATGTAAAACTGCAAGGGCTGGATGTTGATAGTACATGGGAAGTGGTCAAGGAGCGTTTGCAGGAGGTTATGGCTGACTCTATACCTAGAGTCCGAATAGTAAATCAAGTAGGGATTAAATGGATGAATAACACCATTAAACTTGAGCTGCAAAAAAAGAAACAACTATGGAGGGAATTTAAGGAGAAAGGTGACTTGCAGGCTCACGAACGATATAAAGAGCAGGCCAGAAGGGTGACGAGTGTGGTAAGAAAAGCAAAAGGGGATTATGAAAGGAAATTAGCCATGTAAGCTAAGAGAGAATCCCAAACAGTTTTTTCAATATGCTGCAAGTAAGAGAAAAACCGTATACAGCAGAATGATTTTAAGGAATGACGATGGTAGGGAGGTCACTGAATCAGTTGATATAGTGGAATTACTGAGTGAGCACTTTGCAAGAGTATATCATCCAGGTGGTGACATTGAAGGAATGAAGGAACCATTAGTTTATACGGGAATTGTGGTGAATGAAGTGCAGGTGAATAATCTATTACAAAACTTTAATGTGAACACATCTGTGGGGTTGGATGGTATACCAACACGGGTCTTACGTGAAGTGGCTAAAGAATTGTCAGTGCTCTTGACCATATTGTTCAATCAGAGTGTTGGGTCTGCTTTAGTCCTGAAGGGGCGGAAAGAGGGGAAAATAGTTCCACTGCATAAAGGAGGATCCAAGACAGTTGTTGCAAATTACTGACCGATCAGGAGTCACTGTCAAGGTCTTGGAGGAAGTAGTCAAGAGTAAAATACAGGAATGGATTGATGAAAATGAGATACTGTATGGGGGACAGCATGGTTTTGTGAAGGGTAGATCATGCCTCAGTAACTTGCTCAAGTTTTATAACACAGCGACGGCTGAACTGGATAGGGGTAATGGGTTTACAATGATACTGCTGGACCTGCTAAGGCCTTTGACAGGATACCACATGGAATTCTAATCCGTAAACTGCAACATACGGGGATGGATATAGGGTTGGTGAGATGGATAGGTGGGTGGTTGGAGAGATATCAGAGAGTGGTTTATTCAGGAGTAGAGTCCAAAAGATGGCCTGTGACTAGTGGTGTGCCGCAAGGTTCTGTTCTTGGACCTCTACTATTTAATTTGTTCATCAACGATATAGGAAAGGATCTGAGAGGAACAGTTCATTTGTTCTCTGATGATGCAAAGTTGGGTAGGGCGATAGTGAATGCAGAAGATGTCAAAATCTTGCAGGATGACTTGGATAGATTTTAGTTCTGGGCTAAGGAGAATGTATGTCAATTTAATGTGACAAAATGTAAGGTTTATGCATTTTGGGGTGAAAAGATTAGCAGTAGTATACCACATTGGTGGAACTGTACTCCAGGAGATTGATGAGGGGCCAGGGAATTTGGGAGTGTTAGTGGATAGGGAGATGAAGTTTAGGGGGGCACATTGCAAAAGTAGCTAAATCAGCTCGTCAACTCACTTGGTTGTTGAAAATACCTTGACGAGCAGAGACAAGCAAGTTATTGTACCTCTGTACCGAGTCTTGATAAGACCTCATCTCGACTACTGTGCCCAGATTTGGTCACCTCGGTTCCTTCTTGATGGGGAGGAGGTGGAGAGGATCCAGAGGCGAGTGACTAAGATGATAGCAGGTCTATGGAATGAACCATATGAGAACAGGTTGAAGATTTGTGGGCTGCAGAAACTAGTTGATAGGCAGAAAAGGGGAGATATGATTGAGACATTTAAATTGTTAAAGGGATTCTATAGGATTAATTCAGAGGATATTTTTGAGATCAGGACTGGTGGTGGGAGAACTAGGGGACACCTATGGAAACTGGGCAAGAGTGTGGTTAGCAAGGGTGTTAGAGCTGGGTTCTTTGCTTTTAGAGTGGTAAATGAGTGGAATAAGCTGCCAGAGTCTGTTGTGTGTGTTATGACAGTGAGCGAGTTCAAGGCAAGGTACGATAGATGCTGTGAGAATGTCGTATAGTTGTGTGGACATGATGTTTAGGGCCTCCCTCGATGAGTCTAAGGACTCCCTGCAGTCGCCCGAAATAATAATAATAATAATAATCTCTTTTTCAACTGCAGTTCCTGTTTGATATTGTTTTTCATCCACTTGACACCAAATTGTGTCCACTTCTTCACTCATGGAATACAGTTTACTATTGCTGCTAACAAATATTCCTTCACAATTTCCCATGCATGACATCTTGGCCTTCCAATTCTGCCCTCCATGGAACTGCCCCTAATTGATACCTAAGACTATTATAATCACCTGCCTTATAATTCCACATACGTTCCCTTTTCTTTGATACACTTGCATGTCTATTCATCTTTCAATTCAAAACCACATGGTCACTCTCTCCAGCTGGTGGGAGAGATGTCATCTCACTTATTATCAGCTCTTCTGATGCTATGACCAAATCCCAAACTCTTGAACCTCTTGTTCTCTCTATAACATGTTGCCGAAGACATTTGTCCCTCAAGAATTCTAGAAATTCCATCCCCTTATTACTACATGCATTTCCTCTGCCCAGCTTATACTGCTGTAGATAAAATCTTCCATAACAATCATTCTTCTTGCAGTTGCCAAGCTCAACTGCCTAAACTTCTCCTGCTCCCCACCCTCTGTGCTTGTTGCCTAAGTCATTTGTCTCTTAAGAATTCTAGAAATTCCATCCCCTTATTACTACATGCATTTCCTCTGCCCAGCTTATACTACTGTAGATAAAATCTTCCATAACAATCATTCTTCTTGCAGTTGCCAAGCTCAACTGCCTAAACTTCTCCTGCTCCCCACCCTCTGTGCTCCCTGGTTTGTAGCAACACCCCACTAAATATCCTAGTATCTTGGCCACTTCTACCTCACACCATATGCTTTCAAAACCATTAGTGTCACTGCCTTCCAAAGCCTCCACTCTTAGAGGACATAAGTCATCACTTAACATAAGCAGTACTCCACCACGTTTTCCTTTCCTATCCTGCCGAAAAAACTTTACCCTGCTACTTCAATTCCTGTTATTATATCATCCTCTGTCAACCACGTCTCACAGATCCCAATAATCTTTGGCCAGGCTGATGCTATCAGCACCACCAATTCATCTCCTTTATTTTGGATACTCCCAGCATTAGTATAAAGCATGAAAATGTCACTGCTTCTATACCTATCATTGTCTTCTCTCAACCCCACTAGACTCAGTGTTACCTGATGTCGTCCCCCCTTCCCCCATAAGTTGGTGACAGATTTTAGAAATAGTCTGAGATTTATATCTGCTCCTGTATAAAAAGAGAAAAGCTTCAATATCATGACATAATCTGCTCCTCCAGAATAGCTGTAGTGTAGAAAATGGACAGTTTCTGAGTTCCTCTAGATAAAACAATTAATATCTTGAAAATCAGAAGTTGAAGTTGGCAGCATTTAAGAAGTCGCAAAAAATTGTCTTATTGCATGCTGCAAATTTGAGTTGGTGATCCATCAAGAATTTAGGCTAATCTATCTGATAATTGTATCAAGTGATGGTACAATCAGCTTAATGGAACTGATAGTGTTGAGAAATGAAAGTCTGCAGGATACCCAGATTGGGTAGTAAAGGATCAGTTTATTGGCAGCTTTGAAAGTTTTGACTTTATGCAGTTTTATTTATTTATTGCTATGTTGCTCCCACCCATGAAAGGTTATTTTCAAACCTATATTACATTTTGTACTGTGGGTGGGCTAAGGATGTTTTTTTTTTTGTCCCTATTTTTATCAATTATATATATATTTTTGTATTTTTAAAATTGATTTTTAAGTAGTCCAGAAACTCTGCGCTGTAGAGACCAAACATGGAACTTTTTCAAGCCACTTTGGGCCTCTAATAATTATTAAATTATTATTATTACATGACACCTCCAGGGAGTCTAAAGACTCATGGAGGGAGGGCACCTACTCTACAGCTCTGCCTCCACCATTGAATCCACCAAATGCAACTCTCATCGTCATCATTACATAAACACTATCTACTGCCCACCACTACTAATATTTTTCACAGACAATAACACATCCATGCCTACAGCGGGATTCGAACCCGCAGCCTTTTGGCTGGAGAGCGGATACACGAACCACTCGGCCAACCAAGCTGGCAAGCAGGGCAGTTGTCTCACACTTGGTGATGAAATCTATCTCCCACCTAAGTTGATTACGCCTATAGGCTAGGTGGTACACGGAATGATATGGAAGACATGCATCAACAAATGAGTCCAGTGGGTGCAGGTTGAGTAATTATTATGGGAGACTTCAACTATGGGGGCATAAAATGAAAGGAAAATAAAAATTTATTCATCTACTAAAAAATAATTATTTGAAACAGCATGTGATGAAGGGACCTCATAATTGAGAATTCTGGATTTAGTCATAGGATCAGAAGATCTGTCTTTAACCAAAAATTAAAGATGCCAACAAATTATATTCCAAGTGTAAGCAAACAAAGTTTGACCATGAAGTAACTTCATGACTGGGCAACTCATATATAGAGGCTAATGACTTCACAACACATGCCTTAGTATCCTATAATGCAAAGCACATATCCCTATGGACATGTATAATGCTATGATTATGGCAAGGGTCACTACCCAGACCGGTTATGCAAAGCACATATTCCTATGGACGTGTATAATGCTATAGAAACATGTCCATAGGAATATGTGTGTTATGAGATACAAAGGCAAGTGGTATGAAGTCATTATATAAGCCTTTATATATAAGTTGCCCATTTGTGAAGTTACTTCACATGCAAACTTTGTTGGCTTACACTTGGATACAGGATTAAACCAAGAATATAATTTCTTGGCATCTTTAATTTATAGTATAACCATATGGAAAATCTTGGAAATCAATGTCTTTAACCAAGATAGCCACATTGCTTCCAATCAAGGACAGTGATTGCTTGGTCTTCCTACTGGAGATTGCCAGAACATAGAATTTTCATTTAAGAAGAGGTATATGCAGAGCAAGTGATTATGACAAGCTTCAAACTAATTCCTAAGGCAGCTTAAAGCAGTGCTACAATTTAAGAATTTGCAATAGAAGGATGTTAACAATGCATGGGAGATGATCAAGGAGTATCTGAAGCTAGCAATATCAGACTGTATACCTGAGGAAGAGTCCTTTCTTTTAGTGTTACACGGTGATCAGCATTCATTTTAGAAATTATGGACTTTACAACCGTGTTATAAATAACTATGTTAATTTTTTGACGTTTTGACCTTCATATTAAGGTCATCATCATCTGAAAGCAAAGCCTGTGGACATAATGATTATACAGATATATATGCCCACAAATGACCATGATGAAAATGAAGTTTTTAATGGAATCATTAAAAAAAGTAGAAGAGATATATAATCAAATAGAAGAGATAATGGAAGAAGAACAGAACTAAAAGGTGTACCATCTGGATGGGAGACTGGAATGCGGTGGTAGGTAAAAAGGTAGAGAAGGGAATAACAGGAAGATATGGCCTTGGTAAAAGGAATGAGAGAGGTGAAAGACTTATAGAGTTTTGTAAAAGACACAAACTAATCATTGGTGATACTTGGTTTAAACTTCCAAAGAGAAGAAGATATACATGGAAAATGCCAGGTGATATCGCAAGATACCAGATTGATTATGTGTTAATACAAAACAGGTACAGAAACAGTGTAAAAAAAGGATATCAACATATCCAGGAGCTGATATCGACTCAGACCATAATTTGCTTGTTATGGAATTAAGAATACGATATAAGAAAATAAACAAAGGTAAAAACAAGAAAAGGTGGAACCTAGAAAAACTCAAAGGAGATGCAGGCAGGAAATTCAGAGAAGAACTGGAAAATAAAATAAGGAACAAAGAGAATATATCTGAAGAAACTATGGATGTTAATGCAAAATGGAATCAACTGAAAAACTTGATATATGAAACAGCTGCTGAAGAGATAGGTTTTGTGGAAGGGAAAAGAATTAAAAAGCCATGGATTACAAATGAAATGATAAGAAAAATGGAAGAAAGAAGATGGAAAAATGTAAATACTGAAGAGGGAAGAAGAAAATACATCATCAAATTCCTGCCCTCAAGGGGTGTACAGGATATGATAGTAGCACATGAAAAAATTACATCATTACTAACTTCCTATCTACAATTTTCCTCCAAATCAGTCTGTTACTTGTCAAGACTCCAACATTATCAGATCTTATATTTCTATAAAATAAAAAATGATGGTACAACATGACAGAAGAAAATACAAAGTATTAAACAATGAATTGAGAAGAGAAACTGATAAAGCAAGAGAGGAATGGTTGAAAACAGAATGCAAAGAAATTGAAGAAATGGAAAAAAAGGGGTGATGTGATAAAATGTTTGAAAAAGCAAAAGAAATTACAAATATTAAAAAAGCATAAAAAATCTGCCATTAGAAGCAAGGAAAACTGATTTATGATATTGAAATACAGGGTGAAAGATGGAAGGAATACATCAAAGAACTTTACTCAAAAAATGAAAGACCAACAAAAATTGAATTGGAAGAGCAAAATGAAATCTCAACAGAAGAAAGAGGTCCTGAAATACTAAAGAGAGAAGTAGAAACAGCAATTAAGGAATTAAAAAGTGGAAAGATGGAAGGAGTGGATGGAATACTTATGAAATCCTAAAACAACTGGAGAACAAAGGTATAACAGAAACTCTGCAACCTCATTTACAAAACAGGAGTATGTCCTAAAGATTTCACAGAGAGTATTCTTATACCAATTGAAAAGAAAAGCAATCCTGCTAAGTGCAGTGACCACAGAACTATAAGCATACTCTCACATGCCTCCAAAGTACTGCTAAGAATATTAAATCAAAGATTTTATGATAGAGTGGAGTATTTTCTGTGGGATGATCAATTTGGATTTAGAAAAGACAGAGGAACCAGAGATGCAATTGGAGTAATGAGGACCATATGCAAAAGGAATATAGAAGTAAATAAAGAAGTTTATTGTTTCATCAACCTTGAAAAAGCATTTGACATGTGAAATGGGAAAATCTGATGGAAATATTACGCAAAATAGGTTTAGATTGGAGAGACCGAAGGTTAATAGCTGAATTATATATGAACCAGACAGCCGTAATAAAGGCAAAATTAGGAAAAACTAAAAAAGATGTGATTGACAGAGGTGTAAGGCAGGAATGCTGCCTGTCACCGACGCTCTTCAATATATTTGCAGAAGAAACGATAAAAGAAGCATTTTATGAAGAGGATAGAAGAATCACTATTGGAGGAAGAACAATACAAAATATTAGATTTGCAGATGATCAAGTAATACTAGCTAATACCAAAGATGAACTACAGCACCTAATGCAAAAATTTGAAAATATATGCAAGAAATATGGTATGAAAATTAACGCAGAGAAAACAAAAGTAATGAGTCTCCATGAAATCAGGAAGTATCAAGGTGATGATGAATGGAGAAAGTGTAGAGCAAGTGAGACAATACAAATACCTTGGTAGTATAATACAAGAAAATGGAAAATGTGACACGGAAATAAAAGAAAGAATTAACAAAGGAAAATATGCCTTGTATAGCAAGAAAAATTTGTTTATTAATAAAATGAATAAAAATCTAAAGAAAAGGCTTAAGGGCTTTATTTGGAGTATGACCTTATATGGGTCAGAAACATGGACAATTAGGTAGAAAGAAGCTAAAATGTTGGAGGCATTTGAAATGTGGTTATGGAGAAGACTGGAGAAAATAAAGTGGACTGAAAAAATCACCAATGAAGAAGTATTACAAAGAGTTGAAGAAAGGAATTTACTAAAGACCATAAGAAGAAGAAGAAAGCATAACTAGATAGGACATGTATTAAGAGGAGACAGCCTACTGAAAAGAATGATAGAAGGGAAAATTAAAGGAAAGCGACCAAGAGGAAGAAGACTACTAATGATGCTTGATGATATAACGGGAACAAGAAGATATCAGGAAATGATGGAGAAAGCAAGAGACAGAGGAAATTGGGGGAAGAGAATCTGCTAAGTTATACCATTGGACCTGTCAAGAGACAGAACACTAATGATGATGATGATGATCTGAGGTATGTACAAATATACACGGAGAAGCTGAGTTACATTTCACACAGTAAGCTAAAGAAATAAAGATTTGATCACCGGTTATTCTACTGGCATGACCTCTAGTGAAAAAAAAAAAAATACAGATAAAATTAAGATACAAATTAATTATTTAGAAACTACATCAAATCTAAATTCTATTTAAGATAACATCAGAGAAACTTTCTTTCTTATAGATAGTTTTCTTACAGTAACAATGTTGTCCTATATTGGATTTTGGATTATCTACAGTCCTGTTTATAGTTTACTCTTAGGGACTATAGTTAACTATACTTAATTATAGTTAAATATCTGTAAGAAAGAATGTTATCTCATGTTATCTTAAATAGAATTTAGATTTGATATAGTTTCTAAATTATTAATTAATTTGTAATTTTATCTGTATTTTTTTTTTCCACTAGAGGTCATGTCAGTTTAATAACCATTGATCAAATCATTGTTTCTTTTGCTTACTGTGTGAAATGTAACTCAGCTTGTCCTTGTATATTTGTATATACTCCAGATGATGACCTTAATATGAAGGTTGAAACGTCAGGAAATTAAAATACTTATTTATATAACACGGTAAAGTCCATAATTTCTAAAATGAAACCTGAGGATGAGGGATAAATCAGGTAGTAGTTAGATGGATGAGTAATGAAGCTGTAAAAAAAAAGTTCATGAATTCAAAGTACTTAGGATATTTCAATTTCAGTGCAGCATGTTTTGGATGGTATATAAGGGGAAAGATGAACAGCAAACTCATGAACAATAAGAGCACAAGCATGGTAAGGAAGGCAAAATCAGATTCTAAGAAGAAATTAGCCTAGCAAGCCAAAGGAAATAAGAAATCCCAGAGTTCTTTCATAATGAAAGGATAACTTTAACAAGTGGTGATGGTAGTGAGGTGGTAGAAGCAAAAAAAAATAGTTGATGATGAGGGCCTCTTTGCAAGAGTATCATACAGGTCAAGATATTGCTGTGACAAATGAAACAAGAACTGATGTGAGAACAGAAGTATTAGAGAAATTGGAAGTATTTAGGATATTGCAATTTCAGTACAAATATAGCTGAGATTTCATGGGATATTAGCTTGTGTATTACTAGAATGCAAAAGGAATTGGCATTGCCTCTGATGACAGTGTTAACTTAAGTCCCAACTGTAAAGTCCCGAAAGAGTGAGAGGAGGGGAAAATAGTTGTTGCATTAAGGAGACTCCAAGACAGGTAGCAAATTGTAGACCAGTCATTATCTTGGGTGTGGTGGTTAAAAGTTGGTCATAGACAGAATTTAGGAATAGGTGGATTAGAATGTGATACTCTATGGCAGGGGTTCTCAACCTTTTCCAGTGGCGTACCACTATATTTAATTCAAGATATTAGATGTACCAGTAAGGCAGTGGTATGCGTACCATAGGTTGAGAATCCCTACTCTATGGGAAGACAAGCATGGCTTCATTAAGGGTAGGTCGTGCTTTTATAATTTATTAACTTTTTTTTAATAATAGTTGAGTTGACTAAAGGGAATGACTACATTATTGTGCAGTCTGCAGTATCGCAATGATACTGCAGATTGCAACAAATGGAAATGGATAAGAAACTGATATGGATATGAGTGATGGACAGATACCAAAAGGAATTATATGGAAGGATAGATTCAAGGAGAAGGCGAATGACTAGCAGTGTGTCACAAGACTCTATGCTTGGACTACTGCTGTTCAAATTGTAAAGTGATATAGGAAGTGATTTGAAGGAAAATACTCAGTTTTTGCTTGTGTTGCAAAATTACATAATGTAATAGTTAAGGTTATATCTTTTGCCCATACTCTTAACCTACTTAAATCATCCTGCAAGCTCTCCACTTTGCTTACAACTATCATGCCCAGTTTTGCATCATCAGCAAACAACTTAATAATTCCATTTGGATTATTTACTGTATCATTTATGTCTAAATTAAACAGTGGTAGTAGTTAGCACAGGACCTTTCAGCATACCAGTCACCTGCTTTCTCCTGCATTCTGTTCCTCCATCTACTACAAAATTTAGTAATCTATTAAACACCTTTGCAAAAGACACTATCATTGTGCAGCCATTCTCTTTAACTCGGCTCTCACTCTACGAGGGTGGTCTGAAAAGTTCTCGGCCTCAATCATAGATGGCAACACTATTGGCAAGATTTTTTTTTCTCTAAGTTGGTATATCTGCCATAAGCATCCATGTGAAATTGCAAGTCATTCTATCAAGTAGTTTGTTTTATACACCTGTCTGAAGCAAAAGTGTTGTCTGTATCTCTTGAAATGGATAAAATTGAGTATCGTGCAGTTATAAAATTCTTTGTAAAAGAAGATTTAATGCCAAAAGAAATTCATTCCAAGTTCATAAAAGTTTATGGGCACTCCTTCGACAATTAAGAAATGGGCTAGCGAGTTTAAATGTGGCCGTACCAGCCTTGAGGATGATCCACATGAAGGACGTCCAAAAAAGTAACAACATAGTAATCATTGATCAAGTGCAAGATATGGTATTGAATCACCGGCGAGTCAAAGTGCATGAAATTGCTAAGACTATAGGCATTTCAAAAGAATGTGTAGGATATATTTTGCATGAAGAATTGCAACTGAAAAAGCTTTGTGCAAGATGAGTGCTGCGCTTGCTCACAGCAGATCAAAAACGCACTCGCATGAAAATCTCGGAACAGTGCTTGGAGCATTTCAACAAGAATAAAACTGATTTTGTGTGTCGATTTATTACTATAGATGAGACTTGGATTCGCCATTACACACCAGAATCCAAACAGTGGTCAAAACAGTGGACAGAAGCCGGTTGTTCAGTGCCAAAGAAGGCAGTCAGTTCCATCAGCAGGAAAGGTCATGGCATCGGTGTTTTGGGATGCTGAAGGCATTTTTTTGTTTAGTAATTATCTTGAAAAGGGTAAAACAATAACCGTGGATTATTATTCTGATCTTTTAATGACTAGAAAAAAAATTCGTCAGAAAAGACCCGGTTTGCAGAAGAAAAAAATCATCTTTTGTCAGGACAATGCGCCTGTCCACAAAGGTGTTTTGGCAATGGGAAAATTATGGGATTTGCACTATGAGCTGTTGGAACATCCACTCTATTCCCCAGATTTTGCTCCCTCTGATTTCTATCTCTTCCCAAAACTAAATCTCTTTCTCGCAGGTCAGCGTTTTTCTTTGAATCATGAGGTGATTGCAGCTATAGAGCAGTATTTTGCAGATCTTACTGAGAACCACTGCAGGGATGGGATAATGGAGCTAGAGCATCGCTGGAATAAATGTATTAGTCTTTAGGGAGATTATGTTGACAAATAAAAATATTTTTGAAATTATAATTTCGTTTTTTCATTATTAGGCCAAGAACTTTTCAGACCACCCTTATATTATAAAAAGTTAGTAAATTACTAAGGCATGACCAACATTTCACAAAACCATGCTTTCCCCTCTTACAGTACCAACTTTTCCAGTATACTTTTACCATCACTCCTGTAATACTGATTGGTCTGTAATTTGCTATTGCAGTTTTATTGTCTCCTTTATGCAAAGGAATTAATTTGCCCTCCTCCTATTTCCATTGGGACTTTGCCAGAGCTGAGGCTTAAGCTAAACAGCTTAGTAAGAGATATTGGCAATTCCTTTGCACATTCTCATAATATGCAAGATCTCATCCATTTCCACAGCAGTATTTGCATTGAGATCTTGAAATATGTTAAGTAACTTTTGATTCATCAGCCTCATTTCTCATGTCTCCTCTTTCACAAAATGTCCCTCCTCCATCTTCTCCCAACCTCGCATCTTCTGGCACTACAATGGAGGTAATTGGGATGACATCTGGAATTTCTATTCCTCCTTTCCTTGGTCTGAGTATTGCTTCCACTCACCTGAACCTAACACCTTCTTCAAATGAGTCACAGAACTTATTCTTGCTGGTATGAAGGCCTTCATCCCCCATTCAATCCATAATCCTCATCTTTCCAAGTCTTGATTCAACTGACAATATATCAAAGCAGTCAATAAAAAAAAAAAAAAATCAGCTTACTGCATCTGGCTAGCATCAAGAACTCCAGCTTCATACTCTGCCTATACCAGAGCAAGCAAGATATGTAAATCAGTCATCATCAGATCCACATCTAATGAAAGCCAGCAACAGAAAACTTGCCTCCTGCCCAAATTGAAGCTGTGCCTTCTGGTCTCTTGCTAAAGCTGTTGAACACAACTTCTGCTCTGCTGCACTTCCACCTCTCTCTCATATCATCATGGCACCACTGTGACTTCACCAAATGCTGAAGGTGACCTCCTGGCATCACTCTTTGCCTGAACTCCTGCAGAGATCACCAAGGGGAAAACACCTCCTACCATACCAGAATCTAAGCACCATATTCCTCCTATAGTTTTTTGACAAAAAGACACCAGGAAACTACTAAACTTGGATGCTAAGAAGTCTTCTGGTCCTAATGGCATCTCTCCAATTATTCTCAAACATTGTTCTCCAGAGCTAACACTCATTCTGCATTATCTCTATAATTTTTTATTATTATTTATTATTACGGGCAGCTCCAAGGAGTCCTTAACCTCATCGAGGGAGGCCCAACATCATGTCAAGAACAACTATTCAACATTCACACAGTATCTATTATACTTCACCTTGAACTCATTTACAGTCACCCACAACAGATCCTGGCAGCTTATTCCACTCATATACCACTCTCCAAGTAAAAAAACCTAGCTCTAACACCCTTGCTAACCACACTCTTACCAAGCTTCCATGGATGGCCCCTAGTCCTCCCACTACCAGTCCTATTCTCAAAAATATCTTCTGAATTAATCTTATAGAAACCCTTCAGTAATTTGAATGTCTCAATCATATCACCCCTTTTTCGCCTATCAACCAATTTCTACAGCCCACAAATCTTCAACCTGTTCTCGTAAGGTTCATTCCATAGTCCTGCTGTTATCTTGGTCACTTGTCTCTGGATCCTCTCCTCCACCTCCCCATCAAGAAGAAACCCTGGTGCCCATATCTGGGCACAGTAGTCTAGATGGGGTCTTATCAAGGCTCAATACAGAGGAACAATAACCTGTTTGTCTCTGCTTGTTAAAGTATTTTTCAGCAACCAAGTATTTGATGAGCTGATTTAGCCACTTTTGCAATGTGCCCCCTAAACTTCAACTCCCTATCCACAACACTTCCAAATCCCTAGCCTCATCAAACTCCTGGAATACGGTTCCACCAATGTGATATACTGCTGCTAATCTTTTCACCCCAAAATGCATAACCTTACACTTTGCCACATTAAATTGACATCTATTTTCCTTAGCCCAGTCCTCCAAACCATCCAAATCACCTTGCAAAATTTTGACATCCTGTGCACTCACTATTGCTCTACCCAACTTTGCATCATCAGCAAACAAGTGAACACATCCTCTCAGATCCTTTCCTATATCGTTAATGAACAAATTGAAAAGTAGTGGTCCAAGAACAGAACCCTTCAGCACACCACTAGTCACAGGCCATCTTTTGGACTCTACTCCTGAATAAACCACTCTCTGATATCTCTCCATCAACCGCCCTCCTATCCATCTCACCAACCCTATATCCATCCCCGTATGCTGCAGTTTACTGATTAGAATTCCATGTGGTATCCTGTCAAAAGCCTTAGCAAGGTCCAGTAGAATCACTGTAAACCCATTACCCTTATCCAGTTCAGTGGTCACTGTGTTATAAAATGTGAGCAAGTTACTGAGGCATGATCTATCCTTCACAAAACCATGTGAAGGGTAGATCATGCCTCATGAAAACCACTTCACATTTCCAAACACACTGCACTTGCTTCTTTACTTCCTTTTTTATTCTTTCCACCTCTGGAACAGCCTTCCTCATGAAGTATTCCAAACTACAACCTGCAGCTCTTCAAAAAAAACAACAACAACAACTGTAAACTTCTTAGTCCTCATCTACACCACACACAAGACACTGATGTGCTTATGAATCCCTCAATCTCTCATGTATGGGGTGAATATAAAAAAAAAAAATATATCACTTTCTTTTGTGCATCAGACACAAAAATATCTGTACTTGGATGATACCATTTTAAACAATGGCCACTCAGTAACTCCACTGTTTCATCTGTTTCTCTTACCTCTATTATCATTACCTGTCAGAGTTATTCTTTTGCAGTCATTTTTCCTTTTATTTGCCACATAACAAAAAAAAAAAACCTCTTTGGAATTTCCTTTGGCCTGCTTGGCTAATTTCTTCTCATAATTTTGCCTTCCTTACCACACTGGTCACCTTTCTTGCCCAATGCTTGCACTGTTCTTGAGCTTGCTAGTTGGCTTTCTCCTTTACACCCTCCACAACATTATCTTTTTTTTTTATAGCTCTTGCTTAATGATACAACTTATCCATTTAACTCTTACCTTATTTATCCTCCTGACCATGAGTATACACTCTGATACTGATTTCTCCTGATACCTATTGAGTATCCTCACGCACTGCCTGCTATCGGCCTACAATTGCAGATTTTTATTCCATGGCACTGCTTCAAGCTGCCTCCTAAACTTATATTCACTTGCTTTGTAATTCCTCATATACCTCTTCTTGAGTAAAAATGCCATCTTTTACAACCCCCAAAGTCAGCACTGTATGATCTCTTCCCAATTGGAGACATTGTGGCCACCTTTCATTCCCCAAGTTCCCTCCATCACATACTACTTCAAGTAATTATCTCTTAGAGGGCATATAAATTTCATTTCCTGCCTGCTTTGTGATCTTTCCTCTTCCAATTTGTCTCCATAGCTGGAGTTCCCTATACTTAACTTACACTCATTGTACTAATTTGCTGATGCATGTTATTCACATCATCCCTGTAACCCTATCTGCTTATAGCAGCAACCAACTGCATATTTTGACCTACTTGCTTCAGTCTTACACCATATTACCTCGAAAGAACTAAAATATCTGCCTTATACTCCTTTTAGCTGCAATTTATCTCTGGTGCTTTATTTAGTAGTTTACATCTAATCACATCTACTGTTAGCCAAGTCTTGCTAATGCATGTAACTTTTGGCTAGGTTGCACTTTCCAATGGCAAAAGCTCTTGTTATTCCTAATATTTCTAGCATCCCCTTAGGCTAGGGTGCCCATAATTTGAAACAAAAATTGGGCAAACTGTTGGTAGTGGGGTGGGAATTTCCTGAAAAAAATTATGAAATTATTAAGTGTCCTAATATCCACAACTTCTACTACAAAAATCCTTAATGCAAGTTCAAGCAAAATTTAGTATTTTATTTAAATATTTGAATGTAAATTAATTAAAATTTAATTATTTGTAGTTGCAGGGGGTGAATTTGTAAATAGTAAATGAAAAAATTAGATTGACATTAATTTTTTAAGAAGAAAATTGAAAATAAAAATGCATAAGTTCTTCAGTTTATCTGTGTGTAGTATAACAGCAGTTTCTGTTTCTTGGAATTTTGCAGTGGTTATTGATGCAACTGTTGTGTTCCTATCTCTTACATACTTACAGAAGAATGTATCTTTTTTAATATATTGTGTTTTCTTTACAAACACTGTCATGAAAATCATATCACTTGATTCCTTAAAAATAAGTTTTTATATTACCATTGATTTTACTCTTGTCAACATGTAGCTGATTTTTCTTCATAATAATTATTATTTATATGGGTACTTGATGGAATCAAGACTCATCATAGGAGATCCACTCTATTCATTAATACAATACCTTTCATACATCTCCATAAACCTATTCACTGTTAGCACCATATCCACCTCTGGTAACCCATTCCACTCATTCACCACTCTCCAAGTAAAGAACCTAGTCTGCAGCTTTAAACTAACCAGGCTCTTAGACAACTTCAAGTATGACCCCTTGTTCCCCCCCCCCTCCCCAATGCAGTTGAATTGAAAAATTTCTTTTGTGTCAATCTTATAGAATCCCTTTACTAACTTATACGGTAAGTTTCTATCATCTCCTCTCTTTCACTTGTTTGCTAAACTCTGCAACCCACACACACTCAATCTATTCTCATAGAGAACATTCCACAGACCTGTCACCAGTTTGGTCACTCTTTTCTGCCACCTCCCAATCCCCAAGAAATGTAGGTGACCAAATCTGTTCACAGTAGTTTCCACATGTGGCCGAGTCATAGCATTATAAAGAGGGATAATAACTTCCCTATCTTGCCAGTATCAGCATCTAAGTAATCCTTTGAGCTATTTTGCAAACTCTTGTAATATATCCTCTGAATTTCAAATCTCTATCTACCATCCCCTTAAGATCCCTAGTCTCGTCAATTTTCTGTAAACTAGTACCACCAATATGATACGAAGTATGTAATATTTTCATCCTGAAGTGCATTACTGTGCATTTTGCAATATTGACTTGATAACTATTGTCCTTTGCCCACATTGCCAATTTATTTAAATCATCCTGTAAGATATCATGGATATCTAGAAAAACAAAAAGATGTGTACTTCTGCTTCATAGATTACAAAAAGACATTTGACAATGTTCAACATGAGCAATTAATTGAAATCCTTTCAAAAATAGGCATGGACAGAAAAGACATTAAGCTAATAACTAATCTTCACTGGGAACAGACTGCATCCTTGAGAATAAATAGAGACCTCAGAAGAATTCCCAGTTCGGAAAGGTGTGAGACAAGACTGTGTCTTGTCTCCGATTCTCTTTAACCTGTACACAGAAGAAATATTTCATAAAATTAGTAACCTCAAAGGAATCACTGTAGGGAGCAGAAATATTAATAACCTAAGATATGCGCATGACACTGTCCTTCTAGCTGCAAACAAATGACCTCAAGATTCATATAGATGAAACCCTCAAGTACAGTAAACAGTATGGCCTCAGTTTCAATTTTAAGAAGACAAAAATCATAATTTCAAGAGGAAAGGAAATACCAAAAATATGCATCAATATAAAAGGAAATAAATTAGAACAGGTGCAAACATACATAGACCTTGAACACTTGATCAGAGAGAATGGCAGGACAGAAGATGAAATTAGAAAAAGGATTGAAATTGCAAGGTCAACTTTCAACAATATGAAAAATCTACTGATATCTAGAGAATTAAATCTGAAAACAAGACTAAGAATCTCCAAATGTCATATGTATGGTCCACATTATGGACCATACATATAACATTTCCATAAAAAATAGACAAACTCCATCTGAGTGTGAAAAACCTGGAGGCCTTTGAAATGTGGATGCTGTGAAGAATTATGAGGATATCATGGAAAGAGAAAAAGACAAATGAAGAGGTACTAGAGATGGTAGGCATAAACAGCAGCCCGATAAAAGCAATTAAAAAGAGAAAAGTCAGTTATTTCAGATATATTCACAGACATAACTGCCTACAAAGGACACTTCTCGAAGGAACTGTTGAGGGAAAGAGGAGAGGGAGAATTGAGGAGTGGATGAAAAATATAGAATACTGGACCTATCTCTCATATGAGGAATGCAGCAGAGAGGCGCAGAATTGGACATGGTGGCGACACATGGTAGTCAATCTCCTGGAGAGACACCTGACAGGAAGATATCTACTTCACCTTTATCAACTACTGCCCTCCCTAGTTTTGCATCATCAGGAAACAACTGAATATCTCCCCATCAAATCTTCCACTATATCATTAATGTACAAATGTTGCCAAAGAACTGCCAGCTCCATTGACCTGGCTCTTCAATAAAAGTCTGACTGTGGGAAAGACACCCAAGGAATGGAAGGAAGGTAAGATACCATTGCATAAGGGTGGTAGCAGACTGGATGTGTCTAACTATAGGCTAGTTTGTGTTTCATCAGTAGTTGTTAAGATCTTGGAGAAATTAATGAGAGACTATATACAGCGTTGGGTAGATGAGGGTAATGTTATCTGTGAGAATCAACATGGATTTGTTAAGGGGTGCTCTTGTTTTAGTAATATGCTAGCCTTTTATAATAAAGTTACAAGAGCAGTAGATGAGGGAAGGCATATACTGCCATTTTCTTGGATTTAGCGAAGTCATTTGACAGGGTGCCACATGATAAGCTGATAATTAAGTTGCAGCATATGGGTTTAGATGTTGGGTTAGTCAACTGGATTCAGGATTGGCTGTCTTATAGGTATCAGAGAGTTGTGTATGGTAGGACAATATCAAGGAAGGTTAAAAGTAGGGTTCCACAGGGTTCAATACTGTGACCTGTATTGTTCCACCTTTATATCAATGACATTGTCAATAGATTGCAAGGGGATATTCAGTTGTTTGCAGATGATGTCCAGCTGGGAAGGGTTATCAGTGATAGTGCAGATGTGGCAGCCCCGCAAGAGGATTTGAATAAACTAGACAGATGGTCAAATAAACGGTGTTGGTTTAATGCAGCAATATGTAAAGTCTTGAAGTTTGGGATCCATCGATGGGAGGATGCATACTTGATTGGAGGAGCTATTCTGGAGGAAGTAGGGGAGAAAAGAGATCTGGGGGGGGTGATGATTAATAGAAAACTGAAATTCAGGCAGCATGTTGCAAAGATGGTGAAGGTAACACAGAGGATTGCTGCAATACTGAGAAGTACTCTAATCTGCAGAGATACAAGAGTTAGCATTCTGTTGTATAAGACCCTGATCAGACCACACTTAGATTATTGTTCTCAGATTTAGTTCCCAGGATTTGAAGGGGATAAATTAACTGTGGAAAGGGTACAAAGGCAGATGAAAGAGATGGTTTCAGGACTATACAGTGCTAGTTATGAGGATCTGCTGAGGGAATGTGGACTGCAGAGTTTGGTGGATAAAAGAAGAGGTGATATGTTTGAGACTTTTAAACTGTTGACAGGCAGTTACAGGGTGGATATTGGGGAGTTCTTTCACTTGATGGAACAGTGGGAGGGTGCGACGACAAGGGGCCCATCCCTGGAAGTTACGAAAGGAAGCTGTGAGCAAGAAGGTGAGGAGTGGTTTCTTTGCATGGAGGGTAGTTGAACCGTGGAATGCATTGCCTGAGAGAGTGATGAGAGCAAGAACGGTCAATGAGTTCAAGGAGTGGTATGATAGACTTTGTGTTTCCTAAGAAGGACCTCTCACGATGAGTCTCTTGACTCCAGGAGGCCTTAATAATAATAATAATAAAATTAGTGTAGTGGTCTTAGTATAGATCTCTGGGGAACTCCACCTAGTCATCCTAATTTTTCTTGATTCCACTCCACTATATATGACCTTCTGATGTCTATCAGCCATCCCCCTATCCATGTCACCAGCTTCATATCTATTTCCCATTTACTCCAACTTATGTAATGGTTTTCCATGCAATATTCTGTCAAATAGTCTTGCAAATTCCAGCTTATCATGGTATAGCCATTTCCTTTATCCAATTCTGCTGTCACCTTATAGAATGCGAATTAATTACTGAATCAATCACCATCTTTTAGAGTATTATATTCCTATCCACCCATTCTTGAATTTTACTTTTAACCAACTTTTCCAATACTTGAACCACCACTCTAGAGATACAACTGGTATGTAATTTGCTGCTTCTCTCTTAGAGTTACCTCTATGTAATGGAACTATCTTACCCTCTTTTCACTCCCTTGGAACCTTGCCGGAGCTGAGACTTAGATTAAACAACTTTGTCAGGGGCACTACCAGTTCACTTGCACATTCATGTAGCACATGAGCTGGCATACTGCCCAGGACCACTGCTGTATTCACATTGATGTTTTTCAATATAATTGAGTACCTTCAGTTCATCTACCTCAATGCACACATCAGTCTCTGTCACCTCAGTAACTACAAAGTCACCATCTGTATGATATACCCTTGCAAAGTGATCACTTAGTAACTGAACTATTTCTTCTGCTTCTGTCACTGTCAGTACCATCAGCACTGAGTGAAGTTATCTTTTTTGTAATCATTCATCATTCTTTCTCTTGGAAGTTTTTCCACTTGGTTATATTATAAATTAAAGATTCCGAGAAATTATATTCTTAGTTTAATCCTTTATCCAAGTGTAAGCAAACAAAGTTTGCATCTGAAGTATTTTCAGGACTGGGGCAACTTGTATATAGAAGCTAATGACTTTACATTACTTGCATTAGTATCCATAATGCAAAGCACACATCCTTACAGATATGTATAATGCTATGTACTATGGAAAGAGTTACTATCCGGACTGGTTTAGACTTTTATTGAGGTCTCATCAGTGGGAACCAGACCCAGAGGACTGGCACCTCCACAGCATAGTATTATACATATCTGTAAGGATGTGTTATTTTGGATACTAATGGATTGCATTATGGATACTAATGCAAGTGATGTAAAGTCATTATCTTCTATATACAAGTTGCCCCAGTCCTGAAAATACTTCAGGTGCAAACTTTGTTTGCTTACACTTGGAATAAAGACTAAACTAATAATATAATTTCTTGGTATCTTTAATTCTTTCTCTTACTTGCTATGTAGCAGGAAAAACTCATTTGGATTTACTTTCGCCTACTTAGGTAATTTTCTCTCAGAATCTGATTTAGCCTTCCTTACCATACTAGTTATCCTTCTTGCTTGTGCTTTATTGCTCATGGGCATGCACAATATGATCACCTTGTTTATACTCCTTCCACAATGCTTTATATTGCTAGTCATCCACTTACTTGGTTTATCCTGGGTATGCATTCTGATACTGCCTTATTCAAACAATCCTTGACTGCTTCACATGGATTGACATTCATTCCATATAGTATCCCTAAATATATAAATCCCTAGGTATGAGAGTTACCCCCCCCCCTCCCCAAATGGCCAGGACGTCTGTAGATGTCCAGCAAACTCTGGATACGATTCTGTAACACCTATTGAATAACATGGATAAGAGGTGCAATTCGGTCTCACTGTTTATCCACCTTGGCTGGTAGTGGTGTTGATTTATCAAATTTACAACTTTTTGACATAGGTTTATTATGATATCATTTAATACCTTCTGTTAAAGGTTTTTTGCCTGATCTATGAGTACAAACAGTTTGAAATGATATTCAGGCCAGTGAAACCTAAAAGTACTAATAGAAGGCAGATGTAAAAGTTCCTAGGCAGAGCTTGTCTTTTAAGTGCAAGCAAAGGCAAATTAGATGCTAAGGGTTGTAATCTCATAAGCTCTCTGGACTATTTTCAATATGTTTTTTTTTCTAAATTTATATACATTCAGCTATGAAATATGAATGAATTTATAATATCCTCTATTTCTATTAATTTATAATCCCTGAAATTACACCTTTTAGGCTCTTCAATTAAAAACCTAATATCTTAACAACTGAATCCATAATACTATATTTCTGAAACAGTTTTTGTGACTTCATAAAAAAAAAATCACATATTGAAAAACAGGACATATTGGTATCTTAAAAGTGTGCCTGGGAACACGAACAATTTTTGTGAAAACAGAATAGGTGGGCATCCTTCCTTAGTCCACAATCACCTGTATCTTGAATTGACCTCTTCTCCTTCGACATTGTGGCTTGAGACTACATTCTTCATGTTTTGGTCATTCTTTTACTCATCACCACATGGCTGCATGCACACGCTCATTTGCATTAAAACCTAATGGCTTTAGTTTTCCTTACTTTTAACTTCCACACTTTCAGTGAACAAAGTTCTCTCTCTAGACACCTAACTCCAAATCTATTTAAGTGCAGTCTGTAACTATTATATAAATCCTTCCATCCGTCATATTCAGACCATAGATCCACAAACTCTACATCATTTCTTCTACACAACATGCATATTCTCATAGTACCCATATATGAAAAGGGAAATAAAACTGAATGTGAGAATTCCAGAGTTATTTCTCTATTGAGTGTTCCTGGTAAGATTTACACAAGTATACTTGAGAAACGGTTGAGAAGGATTGTGGAAGAAAAGCTTGGTTAAGGTCCAATAGAGGTTGTCAGGATCAGATTTTCACTTCATTACAAATAGTTGAGAAATCATGGGAATATAACAAAGATCTGTATTTAAGTTTTGTAGATCTGGAAAAGGCATATGACAAGGTGCAAGCGAGAAGCTATTCAAAATGCTACAGTTATATGGTGTCAATAGGGCATTATATCAAGCAATACTTAGTCTTTATTTGAGTTGTAAGTCAGCAGTTAGATATGAAGTAAGTACCAGAAGATGGTTTAATGTTAAATCTGGTGTCAGACAAGGATGTGCGTTATTCCCTTTGTTGCTCTATATGGATTACATGAAGGAAAGTGGTATTAAACCTGATATCAAAATTGGAGATGTTAATGTCAGCTCTTTGCTTTATGCGGATGATGTTATACTTCTAAACAAATCTGCTAGAAGTCTGCAAGATTCCCTGACTAAGTTGAATAACTGTTGGTATGAAGATATGGTATAAAGTTGGTATGAAGATAAGGTAGGTATGGTATGAAGGTCAGCATTAACAAGACAAAGACAATGAAAATAGGCAGCATTGAAAATATTATTATTATTATTATTACCCGAAGACCTCAGATGAGTCAAGGACTCATCTGGGATCAACTGCATATCAGCTGCATTGAATGGAGAACCTATAGAACAAGTAAAACATTTCAGTACTTTTTTCAGTACATTTCAGTACTAAAACATTTCGGTACAATTTTTAGTGAAGGTGGTAAATTAAATATGGAAATAGACAACAGAATCAACAAAGCTGGTAGGGTAGTAAGTCAATTGAATAAATTCATATGGAATAAGAGAGAAATTAGTCGGAAAACACTAAATTAGCTATATACAAGACAGATTTAAACCAATTTTAACTTATGGATCTGAGAGCTGGGTCAGAAGTAAAACACTTGACCAAAGACTAGACTGCAGATATGAGAGTCCTGAGAAAGATTAGGGAGCATGAACAGATAGCATCAATGGCAATATCATATTAAAAATGAGGATATTAGGAAAGAACTTGACACCAGGAATGCATTAGCAGACGTGACCTCAGGTGGTATGGTCACTTAAACAGAATGGGAGAGGAAAGATTAGCAAAACAAGCTTTGTCTGCCAGGTTGGCAGGAAAAAGACCCAGAGGAAGACCAAGATTTTTACATGGATTGGTACGGTAAAAGGTGCTTTAGAAGATAGAAATATAAGATCTGATAATGTTGGAGTCTTGACAGATAAGAGACTGGTTTGGAGGAAAATTGTTGATAGGAGGTTAGTAATGATGTAAATTTTTCATCTAGTACTATCATATCCTGTACACCTCCTTCATGATACATGGCAGGAATTTGATGATGATGCAATCAGCACCTTCATTCTCAGTTTTCTTCTATCATAGCATGGTAAGAGACCTAGTCTTCACCATCTCGCTTTTCTTTTACTCTTCTTCCAATAACTCCCCCTGTGTACAATACTTCTCACTCTTCGGGTCATTAGTGCCAGCCAAAGCAATCAATTCTCTCCTCTTCCTGACAGTATCACTAATATTATTCATTTTTGCACCAGAAAACAGTTTCATCATGCTTTCATTAACTGATCATAGAATCTGCATACAGAATTTTATTCTTAACCTTTTTATCTAGTTTATCCATACAATCTTGTTTCTTACTTTTTTTTCCCCCTCTTTTTGGTTCTGTTAATTTCTTCACATTTCTGCAATCAAGCATTTTAGTCATTTTAATTTTAGTTATTTTAGCTCTTTTGCATCATTATTAAAAATGTTAGCTTAGAAATATAAGTGATATTGATGTTATAGTGTAGATTTTTATTTCTTTACAGTCAGCAGCAGAATTTTTAAAAGGTTTGCCTTCTTATAATGAAAATAATTTTGCACGGTTCCAAGCAGATTCTTCATGTAAAACTACGGTAAGTTGTTTGTGTAACTTCTTTTGCCACTTTTAAGTGTGTTTAATATGTACTTGGTTGCATGGCTGCTTCTGTGGTGTTATATATTTTAACATATTCATACCTTGCTTATCAGGGACATCATCTCATACTTTGTTTGGACATTAGCTGTACATCGATGACTTCAGTGTTGTACATGGTTTCTGATTATCATTTTCTGATATGTACCCATACAGGGTTATGTAGGATATTATAAGTTGCCATCCTGGTTGGCCAAGTGGTTTGGGTATCTGCTCTCCAGCCAAAAGGCTGCAGGTTCGAATCACACTTTGGGCATGGATGTTTGTGATTGTTTGTGAAAATACTAGTGGTGGTTGTCTGCAGTAGATGGCGTTGGTGTAAATGATGAAGGCAATTGTAGTTGGTGGACGTGGAGAGTTGTAGAGTAGGTGCTCTCCCTCGATGAGTCTTGGGACTCCCTGGAGGTGTTACATAATAATAATAATGATAGTACAACATAAATTGATTTAACATTACTGCTATCTTCTTATGAACACTTTTCTTCTGAATTAACATGTTATTTGCAAAGGCTCTGATACTAATTATTATTCTTGACCTCCATGGTGTCATAAGACTCATCATGGGAAGTTCACCTCAATACAGTATTGTATTACTCCAACTCATCCACTGCTTGCATTTTTCCAACCTTTCAGGCAATGCATTTCACACTTACTACTCTTCATGCAGAACACTTACTTCTTACCCTCTGCTTTATTTTTACTTAAAACTTCTTTTGCCATTTCTAAGTATTGCCCTTTGTCCTTGTTCCTTCCCCTCATTCTGCCATATGAAAATTTTCCTGGTGTCAATCCAGTAAATACCTTTCATCATCTTAAATATCTGTCATATTCTCTTTCATCTTTTACAGTCATGCAAGTGAAGCATCCCATCTGTGGATCCTAAATTTCAACACCTTACATTTAGTTGCATTAAATTGATGTTAAAGTTCATTTACCCACCTTTCCAGTTTATTCAAATTCTCTTAGTCAGAGCATCAGTACTGTTACTAGAGATTGAAAAATGTGCTCATTTGCGACAAGTGAGATTTTTTAATTGACAAGTAAAAAAAAAAAATGTTGGTTTAATCATCAGTTTATTTACATAATGCCATTTCTGTTTTATTTCATAAATAGTATTTTGTATGTTTAAATTATCACATCTATTGAGGAATGCTGGTTATAATGGAATGTGATCTGCAAGAAGACAGGATATGCACGCATCATTTTATCTTTAGAGAGCATTCATTTGCAAGAAAACTGGTTGATCATGGTATAGCAACCTAAATCAGATATGCAGCAAACAGCAGTAATTAGCTTTTACTGCAGTGATGGAATATGTAGAATTTCAATATTAATAGTTGATATTAAAACTGTAAAAGTTGAGTTTTTATTTTTGCAAAATATTTCTTTATATTGATTCTAACCCAAATGTATTTTGATTGTTTTTCTAAGTTATTGCCCTGTCATGACATCACTGACACTCTGCATCCCATAATGTTTTGGAGCCAATCAGAATTCAGAAATGCCCTAATGTAGTTATGTATAGATCTAAGGTTTTTATTTTATTGAGAGTTCATATGATGCTGAATGTTTTCAACACTTGCTTATAATGGCAGAGAAGATACTGTTTGCTTGTTTTTCTGTAAAAGCAATTCTACATAACTTAAAATGAAAACAGCAAAAAAATGGTATTAATAATAAAAAAATAATAATAAATGGTCTTGTATCACTTATAAAATGCATGCATTTTTTTCTTCACAGGCTAATAAACATGTTCATAAGTAGGTACAGTACAACCAGGCTAAACAGAATGAGATATTTGCCTGACTGAGCCAACACAAAATAATTCAAGTCCTGACTATTACTGATAAGCCTTCCATAAGCTTTACATCATCTGCAGACAACTGAATATCTCCCTGTAGTCTGCTGACAATATCAATGATGACATAGATGGAATAGTGATTGTCTTAGTATCTGAAGCCTGTGGTAATCCACTTGTAGTCTTTCTACTCCATACTCCTCCATATTTAACTCTGTGATATCTGTCAGAAAGCCAGTTATTATTCCAATTCACTAATTGTATATCAAACCAATATACTGCAACTTAAATGCCGACTTGTCATACGGAACTTTAACAAATGCCTTTGCAAAATCCAAACAAATGACAGTGTATGTCTTACCTTCATCCACTGCTCTTGTTAACTCTGTTGTAAAAGGCAACCAGATTAATAAAACATGAGGACTTCTTAAGAAATTCATGCTAGCTTGCATAAATAACATTGCTCTCATCTCTCCAATTCTGTATATGAGTACTTACTAATTTTTCCAAAATTTTAACAATCACAGAAAAAATAGAAACTGATCTATAGTCTTGATCATACATCAGGCTTGGTCTTCATTCATCAAACCTTTGACATCTGCAGACCTGAGCTATGACAGAAGAGTTGCTTCCCCTTCATGTGCAACTTAAAGAAAGCAGTGTGGTAATGGCTTTGAGGCCATTTGGTGCGAGGTTGAGATAAGCATGAATTTTAGATATTTAGTGGGGTTATTGCTTCAGGCTAAATGTAGAGGGAGAGGTTGTGAAATGTTCAGGTGGATGAGACTAGAGAGTGATAGGAGGGTTATAATAATAGTTACTATGAAAATATTGACTGGAAGCAGGAAATGTGAGTAAAGAGATTGAATCCCTTGAGCTACTTTATGCAGCATGTAGTAAAGCAACATGTGGGGGTGTTATATTTAATATTTCGTGGTAATGGCTTTGAGGCCATTTGGTGCGAGGTTGAGGTAAGCATGAATTTTAGATATTTAGTGGGGTTATTGCTTCAGGCCAGGAAATGTAGAGGGAGAGGTTTGTGAAATGTTCAGGTGGATGAGACTCGAGAGTGATAGGAGTTATAATAATAGTTGACTATGGAAATATAGACTGGACGCAGGAAATGTGAGTAAAGAGATTGAATCCCTTGAGCTACTTTATGCAGCATGTAGTAAAGCAACATGTGGGGGTGTTATATTTAATATTTCATATAATGTTTGAAGTTTTTCCACTTGGTTATACTATAAATTAAAGATACTAAGAAATTATATACTTGGTTTAATCCTTTATCCAAGTGTAAGCAAACAAAGTTTGCACCTGAGATATTTTCAGGGCTGGGTCACCAGCTGATGACTTGACATCACTTGCCTTAGTATCCAATAATGCAAAGCACATATCCTTATGGGTATGTATAATGCTATGCATTATGGAAAGGGTTACTACCCAGACCAGTTCGATCTTTATTGAGGTCTTGTCATTGGGAGCTTTGTTTGCTTACACTTGGGTAAAGGATTAAACGAAATATACAATTTCTTGATATTTTTAATTTATTTCATATAATGATAATAGATGTCACCATGATGCCACCAGTTGGGGGAAGTGATCATGTGGTTTTGGTGTGGGAAGTAGCTAGGCAGGTAGAAAATCTACAGAATGAAATTGTGGAATTGCAGAGCAGGAGACTATAATAATGAAACAGGTTGGAGATGTTCAGTAGCTTGGTCATTTGAAGAGGAGAGAAATTAGCAGTGTTTGGGACTTGTCTGGAATCAGTTACTTAAGGCAGTGTCACATTGTATACCTAAGGTTAAGAGAATAAATGAAGTAGAGATGAAATGGATGAATTGTGGAATTATGTCAGATCTTCTGAGAAAGAGAATGTTATGGAGGAGATATAAAGAAGTGAATACCTCTCAGTAACATGAGGAGTGTAAGGTGCAGGCTTAGGGTGATGAGTGTAGTGAGGAAGGAGAAATTGGCATATGGTATTGCAAGTAGAACAGTGGTAAAGACTGACTTTACCTGCTGCTGGACATGAAGCAAGGGTGACATATGAAGATATAATGGAAATGTTCAATGAGTATTTGATTAGTGTATTTCATGTGGAGGTCAAGGTGTGTTAGAGTACTGTTGAATAACAAGGACAGAAGACTGACAGTTCAAGAATGAGAAGTATTAATATTAAGTAACCTTGATGTTAATAAGGCTGTGGGACTGGATGTGATAACACTACATATATTATGAGAATCTACAAAAGAGTGGTAATTCCTCTGAGGTTTTCAGCAGAAGTCTTGCAACAGAAACAGTCTCAGAAGAGTGTAAAAAATGTAGACAAAAGCAGTGCTACTGCATTAGGGAGAATCCAAGTCATTAGTGTTCAGCAAAAGGCAGCGTGTTTATCAGATGTAGTGGTGAAGGCATTAAAGAGACTGCTTAGAGACAATATAAGCTGGGATTGATGAGACTGAAAGTTTCAAGAGAGCAGCATGAGCTTGTTATGGGGAAGTCATGCTTTAGTAATGTGGTAATGTTTTTTATAACAGTGATTAGTGTATTGCACAGAGATGCTTATATAGTGATTTATCTGGATTTTGCTAAAGCATTCAATAGCGTACCACATAAACTACTGATAAGAGCTAGTGAGTTACGTACGAGGGTGTAGTGTGTCAAAAAAAAAAAAAAAAGAGGAAGATGACAAGAGTACCTTCTCGGGCTACTGTTGTTTAATCTATGTATCAGTCAGTGCCGCGCCATGGATAGGAGGGGCTCCTTATTTCAGCGCCCCCATAAAATAAGTTTCGATGAAAAATTTTTGCGAAAAATTTTACTTTGTTAAAAGTACAAAACAGTTTATATGCATACATAAAAATAAATTTTATTTAACAGTATTAGAACATCGTAATCATTGAAATTCATTAATAAGGAATTTTTAATAATAAAAATTTTCAAAAATGTTTATTCCTTAATATATAAATACAACAGAATATATATATATATATATATATATATATATATATATATATATATATATATAATAGGTAAAATAGCAATTTGTAGTATTAACTCGGTACTGGGATATGTTCATATTTATATATACTGACTTAGATCCGAGAACTAGAAATAACAATTAAATTTATTCAAAACGCAACGTTTCATCGGATTGTCCGACTTCTTCAGGTGTGGGAACATAGAAAGCAAGTAAACACTATAAGAAATATTTTATCACAATAAAACGACTATTATAAAATTCAGTTAGCTTTGAACTGTAGCTACAGTCCGTGTTAAAGTTCTGTTGTTAAGTAGCTGCATGTGTCTGATTTCACGCGTGTACCAATATCAGATAGCAGAGCTGAAAGAGTCCGGTAGATTATAGCTGAGGTTATTATTTATGTAATGAGGATCCATAACAATTTCCTTAGACTCGACTATGCGTCGCTCCACCTTGTCACGGCATATATGAAGGTTTGAGGTTGTTGTCTAGTTTATCTCATGTTGACGGCCTTCATCAACCCTAGCACATCGTGCTAGATCTATACTGTCAGATGACGAAGACCTTCACAAGTAATGGCTACTCGTCGAAAACTATTAATAAGCATCTATACCACTGCCATCAAAACAACTCAGAAACATGAGACAATCCAAAAGGTTATATCTCCTTACCATATATCAGCTCGCTCTCCACGAAACTAAGAAGAATCTTAAGAAAGTTGAACATAAAAACCTGTTTCTCTACTCTTCCTAAACTAAGATCGATTTTAAGCAAATACAAACAAGCTCACAACCATCTACAATTCCCAGGAGTGTACAAAATCACGTGTGACTGCGGGAAGCAATACTATGTCCTAACTGAAAAATCCATCCTCCTACGTCTAAAAGAACACCAGAGAGACATTGCCTACAAAAGAACTAGAGCAAGTGCCCTGTCAAGCCATTTACTTTTTTCAGTAAACACAAATGATGAAGGCTGTCAACATGAGAAAAACTGGACAACAACCTCAAAC
The DNA here is from genome assembly GCF_054136105.1 of Typopeltis vanoorti. Classification (NCBI taxonomy): domain Eukaryota; kingdom Metazoa; phylum Arthropoda; class Arachnida; order Uropygi; family Thelyphonidae; genus Typopeltis; species Typopeltis vanoorti. The sequence continues at coordinate 111,959,595 of NC_143564.1, forward strand.
CTTCATATATGCCGTGACGAGGTGGAGCGACTCATAGTCGAGTCTAAGGAAATTGTTATGGACCCTCATCATCACATAAATAATAACCTCAGCTATAATCTACCAGACTCTTTCAGCTCTGCTATTCGATATTGGCACACGCATGAAATCAGACGCACACAGCTACTTAACAGTAAAACTTCAACACGGACTGTTGCTACAGTTCAAAGCTAACTGATTTTATAATAGTCGTTTTATAGTGATACGATGTTTCGTATAGTGTTTACTTGCTTTCTATGTTCCCATGCCTGAGGAAGTCGGACAATCCGATGAAACATGTTGCGTTTTGAATAAATTTAATTGTTATTCTAGTCTCGGTTATAATCAGTATATATAAATATGAATATATATATATATATATATATATATATATATGTTAAGAATACCAAGCAATTTTTAAAAACCTGGTTTTACTCCATTTCCCAAGTAAGCAAACAGACAAATAAATCAAGTTTGCACCTGCAAATGATGCAAGTCTAGCTGATCCTACAGGTAGTGCAAGACCAGGGCAACTCGTGGTAGACGTGGAACAAGCTCCGATCACTAATCTTAATATTTTCCCTTAATGCCAAAACACATCTCCAATAAAGGGGATGTATGATGTTTTGTATTAAAGGCAAGGGGCCACTACCCAGACCGGTTTCGACCTTTATTGAGGCCTCATCAGTGGGAGCTAGGCTAGAAATAGAAATACCAAGATTTAGTAATACAGAGCTCGTAAGTATTTTACCAGAACAAGTTCCCATAAGGTGTTTTAACCTTATTAATTAAAAATCTCTAGAGGAGATATAAATGTAGAAAGTATTTTACCTTGGGTATATTAAATGTTAAGAATACCAAGCAATTTTTAAAAACCTGGTTTTACTCCATTTCCCAAGTAAGCAAACAGACAAATAAGTCAAGTTTGCGCCTGCAAATGATGCAAGTCTAGCTGATCCTACAGGTAGTGCAAGACCAGGGCAACTCGTGGTAGACGTGGAACAAGCTCCGATCACTAACCTTAATATTTTCCCTTAATGCCAAAACATTTAACATTTAATATACCCAAGGTAAAATACTTTCTACATTTATATCTCCTCCAGAGATTTTTAATTAATAAGATTAAAACACCTTATGGCAACTTGTTCTGGTAAAATACTTACGAGCTCTGTATTACTAAATCTTGGTATTTCTATTTCTAGCCTAGCTCCCACTGATGAGGCCTCAATAAAGGTCGAAACCAGTCTGGGTAGTGGCCCCTTGCCTTTAATACAAAACATCATACATCCCCTTTATTGGAGATGTGTTTTGGCATTAAGGGAAAATATTAAGATTAGTGATCGGAGCTTGTTCCACGTCTACCACGAGTTGCCCTGGTCTTGCACTACCTGTAGGATCAGCTAGACTTGCATCATTTGCAGGTGCAAACTTGACTTATTTGTCTGTTTGCTTACTTGGGAAATGGAGTAAAACCAGGTTTTTAAAAATTGCTTGGTATTCTTAACATTTAATATACCCAAGGTAAAATACTTTCTACATATATATATATATATATATATATATAAACAAAAATTACTTTTATTTTAATATAAAAAGAAATATTACATAAGAAAGATAATTAGAAGATATGCTTTTAACTATATAAAAATTAGTACAAATGTAGATTTATTTTACATATTTATGTCTTTCTTTAGCTGCCAAATATTTTTAATAATATCTTTAATGTCTAAGGAACCCATAAAATTTTCAATTGATCATCATCAAATTCCTGCCATGTATCCTCAAGGGGTGTACAGGATATGATAGTACTACATGAAAAAAATTACATCATTATTAATTTCCTATCTACAATTTTCCTCCAAATCAGTCTGTTACTTGTCAAGACTCCAACATTATCAGATCTTATATTTCTATCGTCTAAAGCACTTTGTACTGTATCAATCCACCTATATCTTGGTCTTCCTCTGGGTCGTTTTGCTGCCAACCTGGCAGAGAACACTTGTTTTGCTAATCTTTCTTCTCCCATTCTGTTTAAGTGACCATACCACCTGAGATTAGCTCTGCTAACGCATTCCTGGATGCTGACAATGTCAAATTCTTTCCTAATATCCTCGTTTTTAATATGATATTGCTATTGATGCCATCTGTTCATGCCTATAATCTTTCTCAGGACTCTCATATCTGTGGTCTCTAGTCTTTGGGCAAGTGTTTTACTTCTGACCCAGCTCTCAGATCCATAAGTTAAAACTGGTTTAAACACTGCCTTGTATACAGCTAATTTAGTGTTCCGACTAATTTCTCTCTTATTCCATATGAATTTATTCAATTGACTTCCCACCATACCAGCTTTGCTGATTCTGTTTTCTATTTCTATATTTAATTTACCGTCTTCAGTAAAAATCGTGCCTAAATAGCTGAAATGTTTTACTTGTTCCACAGGTTCTCCATTCACAACACAGTTGACATTTTCCATGATTCTGCCTATTTTCATTGTCTTTGTCTTTTTATTGCTGACCTTCATGCCATATCTATTACAACAGCTATTCAATTTAGTCAGAGAATCTTGCAGACTTGTAGCAGATTTATTTAGAAGTATAACATCATCCGCATAAAGCAAAGAGCTGACATTAACATCTCCAATTTTGATATCTTGTTTAATACCACTTTCCTTCATAATGTGATCCATATAGATAATGAATAACAGAGGGGATAATGTACATCCTTGTCTCACACCAGATTTAACATTAAACCATCTTCCTGTACTTCCTTCAATTCTAACTCCTGACTTACAACTCAAATAAAGACTAAGTATTGCTTGATATAATGCCCCATTGACACCATATAACTGCAGCGTATTGAATAGCTTCTCTCTTGGCACCTTGTCATGCCTTTTCCAGTCGACAAAACTTAAATACAGATCTTTGTTATATTCCCATGCTTTCTCGACTATTTGTCGTAAAGTGAAGATCTGATCCTGACAGCCTCTATTTGGCTTGAATCCAGCTTGTTCTTTACCAAGCTTTTCTTCCACAATTCTTCTCAACCGTTTCTCAAGTATACTTGCATAGATCTTGCCAGGAACACTCAGTAGGGAAATACCTCTGTAATTCTCACATTCAGTTTTATTTCCCTTTTTATATACGGGTACTATTAGAGCTCTACTCCAATCATTGGAAATTCGTCCCGCTGTCCAGGCTTTCTGAACTATGCAGTGCGGCCACTGTAAGACTCTTATACCACCATACTTCAGCATTTCTGGTTGAATATCATCTACTCCTTCTGCATTTCAATATTTCAAGCCTTTGATGGCTTTTTCTACTTCAAGTATGGATATGTATTCCTGACTGCATGCCTGGTCAGTGTTTTTTTACCGCTGTGCTGTCACCACTACTTGTTTCATTTAGCAGTTTTTCGAAGTAATTACTCCATACTTCAAGGATATCTTTTTCTCCCGTTTTCATGTCACCTTTATCATCTCTAACTCTTTTTACAGCACTCTTCCCTCCATTTCTAAGCTTCTTTTACAACCTCCAGAAAATTTTCCACCTTCTTGATATTTATTTTCTATATTCTTGCCAAAGACCTCCCATGACTTTTGTTTAGCTAGTTTTACACACTGTTTAGCATTTTTGCATTTGCCTCTGTATTCTCTAAGAGCACGAGCTGACTTATTTGCCAGAAACTTTTGATATGCTTTCTTCTTTTCCTTCACTGCCTCTTTAACTTTGTGTTCACCATGGAGTTCTAATTTTTCTATCCTTGCAGACATCTTCACCACATGCCTCTCTAGCTGAATCAATCAGGGCTTTCTTCAAGGCTTGATTCCTGTTCTCAAACTCTTTAATTTTTTCTTCAATAATCTTTATGTATTTTAGTCTACAGTTCACATTTGAGAGCTGCTCCACTTTTATTCGCTTTAAAACTTTCTTACATGTTCTTCTTTTCAATATGAAATTCAATTTTATCCTGCTCAAGACCAAACAGTGATCACTTCCAATTTCAAATCCCCTGTACACTCTGAAGTGATCACTGTTTGGTCTTGAGCAGGATAAAATTGAATTTCATATTGAAAAGAAGAACATGTAAGAAAGTTTTAAAGCGAATAAAAGTGGAGCAGCTCTCAAATGTGAACTGTAGACTAAAATACATAAAGATTATTGAAGAAAAAATTAAAGAGTTTGAGAACAGGAATCAAGCCTTGAAGAAAGCCCTGATTGATTCAGCTAGAGAGGCATGTGGTGAAGATGTCTGCAAGGATAGAAAAATTAGAACTCCATGGTGAAAACAAAGTTAAAGAGGCAGTGAAGGAAAAGAAGAAAGCATATCAAAAGTTTCTGGCAAATAAGTCAGCTCGTGCTCTTAGAGAATACAGAGGCAAATGCAAAAATGCTAAACAGTGTGTAAAACTAGCTAAACAAAAGTCATGGGAGGTCTTTGGCAAGAATATAGAAAATAAATATCAAGAAGGTGGAAAATTTTCTGGAGGTTGTAAAAGAAGCTTAGAAATGGAGGGAAGAGTGCTGTAAAAAGAGTTAGAGAAGATAAAGGTGACATGAAAACGGGAGAAAAAGATATCCTTGAAGTATGGAGTAATTACTTCGAAAAACTGCTAAATGAAACAAGTAGTGGTGACAGCACAGCGGTAAAAAAACACTGACCAGGCATGCAGTTAGGAATACATATCCATACTTGAAGTAGAAAAAGCCATCAAAGGCTTGAAATATTGAAATGCAGAAGGAGTAGATGATATTCAACCAGAAATGCTGAAGTATGGTGGTATAAGAGTCTTACAGTGGCCGCACTGCATAGTTCAGAAAGCCTGGACAGCGGGACGAATTTCCAATGATTGGAGTAGAGCTCTAATAGTACCCGTATATAAAAAGGGAAATAAAACTGAATGTGAGAATTACAGAGGTATTTCCCTACTGAGTGTTCCTAGCAAGATCTATGCCAGTATACTTGAGAAACGGTTGGGAAGAATTGTGGAAGAAAAGGTGGGTGAAGAACAAGCTGGATTCAGGCCAAATGGAGGCTGTCAGGATCGGATCTTCGCTTTACGACAAATTGTCGAGAAAGCATGGGAATATAACAATGATCTGTATTTAAGTTTTGTCGATTTGGAAAAGGCATATGACAAGGTGCCAAGAGAGAAGCTATTCAATACGCTGCAGTTATATGGTGTCAATGGGGCATTATATCAAGCAATACTTAGTCTTTATTTGAGTTGTAAGTCAGCAGTTAGAATTGAAGAAAGTACAGGAAGATGGTTTAATGTTAAATCTGGTGTGAGTCAAGGATGTACATTATCCCCTCTGTTATTCATTATCTATATGGATCACATTATGAAGGAAAGTGGTATTAAACATGATATCAAAATTGGAGATGTTAATGTCAGCTCTTTGCTAAATTTATGCGGATGATGTTATACTTCTAAATAAATCCGCTACAAGTCTGCAAGATTCTCTGACTAAATTGAATAACTGTTGTAATAGATATGGTATGAAGGTCAGCAATAAAAAGACAAAGACAATGAAAATAGGCAGAATCATGAAAATATCAACTGTGTTGTGAACGGTGAACCTGTGGAACAAGTAAAACATTTCAGCTACTTAGGCACCATTTTTAGTGAAGATGGTAAATTAAATATAGAAATAGACAACAGAATCAGCAAAGCTGGTATGGTGGGAAGTAAATTGAATAAATTCATATGGAATAAGAGAGAAATTAGTTGGAACACTAAATTAGCTGTACAAGACAATGTTCAAACCAGTTTTAACTTATGGATCTGAGAGCTGAGTCAAAAGTAAAACACTTGACCAAAGATTAGAGACTGCAGATCTGAGAGTCCTGAGAAAGATATAGGCATGAACAGATGGCATCAATAGCAATATCATATTAAAAACGAGGATATTAGGAAAGAATTTGACATTGTCAGCATCCTGGATTGTGTTAGCAGAGCTAATCTCAGGTGGTATGGTTACTTAAACAGAATGGGCGAAGAAAGATTAGCAAAACAAGTGTTCTCTGCCAGGTTGGCAGGAAAACGACCCAGAGGAAGACCAAGATATAGGTGGTTTGATACGGTACAAAGTGCCTTAGACGATAGAAATATAAGATCTGGTAAATATAAGATCTAATGTTGGAGTCTTGACAAGTAACAGACTGATTTGGAGGAAAATTGTAGATAGGAAGTTTGTAATGATGTAAATTTTTCATGTAGTACTATCATATCCTGTACACCCCTTTAGGGTACATGGCAGGAATTTGATGAAGTTTGGAAATGCTATGTAGATGATGTCTTCATTATTTGGAGCTATGGACATGATTCTCTTATGGTTTTCCTTGAACATCTCAACAGCCAATATCAAAGTATTAAGTTTACTGCCGAGCTTGAAATGGATAATTCCCTGCCTTTTCTTGATGTCAAACTGACCTGCTCTTCTGGTAAACTCAAAATATCGATATATAGAAAGCCGACACATACCAACAGATATCTGCATAGTCAATCCCATCAATTCTCTCCTCATAAGCTTGGAATAATTTCCACCTTGGGCCATAGAGCCCGTTCTCTTCTGGATGACCCAAATGAACTTCTTACAGAGATAAACCATCTCAAAATTTCTTTCAAAGTTAATGGATATTCCAGGAGAATCATTTAAAGATTCCTTCTTAATCCTCCTAGACATCGCTCAGAAGAAACAAATAGATTCAAAGGCAATATCTATCTATATATCTATTCCTTGAAAGTTCTAAGAAAATACAATATCAGAACCTTGTTCACTCCACTTCCTAAAATCCGTTTCTTAATAAGCCACCCAAAACCTTGTCATCATCATCTAAAATACCCTGGTGTATATAAAATATTGTGAGATTTCTTATTTTGGGTAGACAGACAAATCTGTCAAATTTCGTATTTAAGAACACATGAGGGACATTACTTACAAGAGACAGTGAGCCAGTGCATTATCAAGTCATAACCTTTTCTCGGCTAATCCACTTGCCACTGAATCTCCAAGGTTTGATTCCTGTTCTCAAACTCTTTAATTTTTTCTTCAATAATCTTTGTGTATTTTAGTCTACGGTTCACATCTGAGAGCTGCTCAACTTTTATTTGCTTTAAAACTTTCTTACATGTTATTCTTTACAATATGAAATTCAATTTTTTCCTCCTCAAGACTAAATAATCACTATTTAGTCTTGAGCAGGAAAAAATTGAATTTCATATTGAAAAGAATAACATGTAAGAAAGTTCCTCTGTACACTCTGATGTCCTGCACCAGAGAGAAAACATCACTATCAACAATAACATAGTCAATGGGACTTTTCTTATTCCTTGCCACTTCTCTCCATGTGAATTTGTGCACATTTTTATGTTGAAACATGGCGTTAGTAATAACCAGTCCATGTCCTGAGCAGAAATCCAACAGACATTTGCCATTATTATTAGCTTTGCTGTTGGGAAAATTTGGAGAAATGATTGTCTCACAATCATTTCCTACTCTGCTATTTAGATCTCCAACAAGTACCAACTTTTCCTTTTTCATTGTGTCAGTACATTTTTCTAAAGCGTCAAAAAATTCCTCCACTTCTACCTTAGTAGAACCTTCTGTGGTACCATAGGCACAAATAAGTCTCATTGTCCAGTTCCCCATTCTTATATTTGCCCACATTACTCTACTTGAGACTGACTGCTATTCAAGAAGATTAGACTCGTATTTTGTGTTGAATACTATGGCTACTCCTTCTTTTCCTTGATTGTCATTGTCTGAATATAACATTTTGTATTTATTGCTCAGAAAGATCTCACCAGTTTTTGTCTTTTTTGTTTCAGTCACCCCTATTATGTAGATGTGGTACTTATCTAATTCCTCAGCTAGCTCCATTTCTTTGCCATTCAGGCTTCTTATGGTGATAGTACCGATCTTTAGCTCTGGTGATATTGAGTTGGGGTTTGTTTTCAAATTTGTTCCAGTAGCTGACTTTTCGCTGTTCGCCCTGGTTCCCTGGCGAAAACATCGGGGGCCTTGTTTAACCGGGTGACGCCCCAGCAGGCATGAAATTTTGTCATGTTTTACCATTTTTTATTTTGGTCTAACCAATGAGAATACAATTTGGTCGGCTAAATCCCAAATTGCCAGCCATCCTCTTTCGTTCAGTATCCAAGTAGATACCCAACAGGGTGCACCACGAGAAGGTGAAGATTGGACATTAGGTCAGAAGCTCTGGTCGGTTCTCTGCATTTTAAAGGCTATGTGGAGTACTCCTCTTAGCTTTGACCCTTAAGCACCCCATTTTCCAAACTTTAGGTGTTAAAATAAAGGAAGAGATAGCCTTGGTTATTTTGGACAGACAGACAAATCTGTCGAATTGCACATGGAAGAACACATGGGGGACATTACTTACAAGAGACAGTGAGCCAGTGCATTATCAAGTCATATCCTTTTCTCAGCTAATCCTAATGATGAAAGCCAAAGTCACAAAGTCTGCTGGGAAAAATCTACTAACGTCTTCCGTTGCAATGATGAACTAGAGAGAAAAATTGTAGAATCTAGGGAAATCATCTTCAATCCTGTTCATCTAAATAATAACTTGAGCTACAACCTCCCAGATAGTCATTCAGCTGTAATCATGTACTGGTGTTCATGAGATGCTACTAGCACATACTTTCCCAACAATACAACGAACGAAAGAGCAGCTTTAAATACAACCACAACGTTTTAATGTCAATTATGTTTAGCGACTCTCTATGATGTTCATAGTTTATTTAAGCTTCAGTGTTTTAGTGTTTTTTCTTTTTTCTTTCTTTTATGATGTCATCTGATGAAGGCTGTTACTAGCCAAAACTAGTAGTATTTTAATATTAAAACCTTTTAACTTAAATCTCGGTTCTAGTCATTCAAATCTTTAAAAAATAAAATAAAATAAAAGTGTGTGTGTGTGTGTGGAAATTTGGGATGGTAGCTGAAGTAGATAATATTCAACTATTTCAGTGTTTCAGGTAGATTTAGGCAAGCATATTCAAGAGGCTAAGATAATTTGTGGAAGAGAAAAAAAAAACTTACTGGACAATTCAATTCAAGCCAAATAACTGTTGTTAGAATCAATTTTAATTTAATGCAAATATATTTGAGAAATCATGGGAATATAACAAAGATCTGAATTTAAATGTAGATCTGTTTAACGCGTACAAGGTGCCAATAGATTAGTGTAAATGGGGGTATTACACAGTGTATATATATATATATATATATATATATATATCAGTTAGTTAGGGTAAGTCAGCATTTATAATTGGAGCTACAGGAAGGTGTTTTAATATAGAATCTGATGAGACAAGGGTACATGTCTCCACTCCTATTCATCATCTGTTTGAATCACATTATGGGAAAAAGTAACATTAGATGTGATATGAAAATTGAAGAAGTTGATCTTGGCATCTTTAGGTTATGCAGATGACATTTATACCTTAAATTCTTTGAAGTTGAATGAATGATTAACAAATTTGGCATGAAAATCGACAATAAAAAGACCAAGCCTGTAAATATGCAGGAACATTCAAAACATCAGCTGCATTCTGATTGAGGAACCTATAGAAGAAGAAAAACATTTCAGCTATTTAGGCACAATTTTTAGTGAAGATGGCAAAGGTAAATAAATATTGAAATAGGAAATTAGAATAACCTAACTGGTATGGTGGGAAATTAACAAAATAAATTTGTGGAATTAGAAATTATCAGACACTAAACTAACTGTATACAAGACAGTGTTCCAACCAATTTTAACTGGCTGATATGTTATTTATGTTAAAAAAAAAATAATTTATCAGAAACTGGAGACCACAGATTATTATTAACATTTGACTTCCATGGGGTCAAAGGACTCATTGTGGGAAGTCTGTACTCGCTCATGCAAGGAGATAATTAAACTTTGTCTTAAACCCATTCAGTTTCTGTACTCGCTGTACTTTTCAGGCAATCCATTCCACTCACCAATTACTCTGTGCAAAGAGCCTGCTTTTCACTCCCATGCTCACACCCTCCTTATACAGCTTTCTCAGATGGCCTCTAATCTATGAAAAAAATCACATTAATCTGGTAACAATCCCTCATGAACTTGTATATCTCAATCATATCATATCCTCTTCTATTCACAAGGCTCTATAATTTGCATTCCCTCAACTTCTCTTATCTGACATTCCATAGACCTGACACTGACTTAGTAAACCTTCTGAAACACCTTCATCCCCCTGAAAACCAGGTGACCAAACATGTGAACACCTTATACAAGGGAACCATAACTTTATTTCTGTATGTCAACGATAGCCGCTCTAGAGCAATTGGAAGAACAGCGGAACATAGCGCCCTTTGATTGGAAAAGACCTGGGTTCAATTCTCATCGTGACAAGGGGAATCCTTAAATTGGCTTTTTCAATTTAAGGTAAGTTAGCCGATCTCATATGGTGGTAGCAGGTTTTTTTCCCATCGAAACTCTGGTTTTTCATCCTGCATATAGACAAATTGGCCTTCAGAACACATGTAATTTACAGACAAAAAATACTGTTGTTGGTGATGATGGGCAATAGATGGTGCTGATGGTAGTAGTGTCGTAATTGGAGAATTGAGTAGTAGTAGTGGAGAGGATGAAATGTATTTAGCTAAGTGTGCCCTCCAAGATGAGTCCTTGGACTCCCTGGAGGTATCACATAATAATAATAAGGTTCTCCTCATTCTGGTTGGCTGAGTGGTTAGCCTATCCTCTCTTCAGCCAAGAAGCTGTGGGTTTGAATCCCACCAAGGGTATGGATGTTTGTGATTGACCTACTAATCAATCACCATTGTACTGCTGTGACCTGTGTCCTGGTGCAGTATGACCCTTGATGTCTTTGCACCAAAAAAAAAATTGACCGGTTCTCATTATTGCCATAATCAGTTATATTCTTGGTTTTAGCAATGTGACCTGTAAACTTTATATCTCTGTCCACCATCACTCCCTTCTCTCGGCATACTTTCCAACTCTCCAACCTCCTTCAAAATTTCTCCATTAATTGTATGCTCTGCTTTCCAACCATGCCTACCAAATTTCTAGGCCTTGCACTTTGCAACATTAAACTGATAGCTCTACTCATTTACCCACTCACATAGTTTATTCAGATCGTTTGCAAGGCCACATCATCATCTGCTCTGTTTCTCATAGTTCTTCCCAACTTTGCATCATTGGCAAACAGCTACATATCTCCAGTAAAGCCAGTCCCAATGTCATTAACATACAATTTAGTGACCTTCCTATTTTAGGATACCACTCCTCCATACACAATCTGTGATACCTATATGGCAGCCAATCAGCCATCCAGCTCACTAGTCTATTATCTGATCCCATCTGTTTCAATTTTAGCTACTAGGTTATCAAAGGCCTCTGAAAAATCCAAGTACACTGTAATATGCATCTCCTTTATTGAGTGAATTTGTCATTTTGTTGCAATATGTAATCAAATTGCTAAAACATGACCTCCCATGCTGACCATTATGAAGCATACTGCTATTATTAGCCCATTTCTGAATCTAGTCCTCACCAACTTCTCTAACACCTAAACAGCACTTCAGACACACAGATTGGTCTGTAATTTGTAGCCTTTGTCTTATTCTACATTCTTACTATTCTACATACATGTTCTTTCTACCTTCCATACCTTTGGGACTTGCCCTGCTGAAAGGCATGTTTAACAAGTGTGCCATTAATTCCATAGAACATTCTTTCAAGACACAAGGTGATATATTGTCAAGTCCTACTCATCAACATCAAGTTTACTTATTCATCATATACCTCCTGCTCATTTATCATTGATCCCTCCTGTACCATACCTTCTACACTCCAGGTTCTCATGATGTCACTTTCATGAGGATGAAATAATACACTGATAAGCTGATCATTGAATACTTCAGCTGCAGAGTCTTGCTATAAATGCTATTACAACTTACAATTCTGCCCATAAAATTGCACGAGTCCGGTTTCATTAATGGCATTGTGCAGCCAACATTTGCCTGTTTATCAGTAGAGAGAGTTGTCTAGCTGTACTGGTTAATATGCAGTGAGGAGATTATGAGAGCCATCTAGCTGTAATAGCACTTTGCAAGGTTGGAATACAACCCACCTGTTATTTTCAACATCCTAAAAACACTCAGGATCAGTAGGATGCTTGTGTATCAGACTATTAACTGTTATAAAGATACAGAATATGTATCTGACTACCAAAGAACAGGTTGACCACACTGCATTAAGATGCAGCAGCTTGTGAGGCAATGAAGGCACGTATCTGCCATAATCCTGTGAGAACGCAATGTGATGTCGTGAAAGATGAACATTTCACAGGGAAAGATGTCACATGTACTAACTGATGATCTGAGATGAGAAATAATCTTCTACTGGACACTTGATAACACCACACCTTATGTGGCAGAGGGTGATCAAATCAAAGATACTTCTCTGGTGATATGCGAACAACAGACACAGATATCCACTTCACACCTAAGAAAATTTTCATCATTGAAGAGTAATTTAACTGCCAAAACAATCAGGTATATGCCCCAGATGGTCACACAACACATGCCATAGCACCCAGGATTCAGAGAAGTCAATCACCCTGCATCAGTGATGGTTTGATGTTGGGGGGAGGTGACATATCAGGGGGATCTAATTTGCATTTCTGCAGGAAAGAAGTCAAAACCTCCACAAAAAGTATCAAGATACTGTGCTGAAACCTGTGATATGGGCCCTGAACAACACCTTGTTTCACACTAGGGCAGTGGACTTCCAACAGGACTCGGCCCTTGCACACAAGGCGAGGATCACACAACAGTGGTTGGAGGCAATTGTGCCTGACCATAATCACCATCTGACTAGTAGTCTGGAAGTCCCAATCTGAATCTGTTGAACTTCAAATTGTAGTTGGGGCTCAAGTGAGTAGCCCACAAAAAATGATATTCCAGCATTGCCAGCCTGTAGTTGGATTTGGAATGAGTATTGGCAGTATTTCCATTGGAGCCACCATCGATATGTAGCCTCACAGACTTTGGGCATGTGTGAAGGCAAAAGGGAGACATTTCAAACATTGAGTTCTGCTATATGCACGTCACACATGTAGTTTGCATGTGCTGAAAGCTGTAAATAATTTACTGATAGATTAAAGGTTTATATGCTGTTCAAGTTTTAACAGTATTTATTGCTAGACTAAGTATATCCTCTGTATTGGTTACCTATTTGCCAACATTAACTAGCATAATCCTCCCATAATAATTTTTTTCTTCTGTTTGCCACATATTGAAAGAACTTACTAGGATTTTTAATAAATTTAGTTTAATCCTTTATCCAAGTGTGAGCAAACAAAGTTTGCGTCTGAAAATATCTTCAGGACTGGGTTAAGGTAGTAGAACACCGGGCAACTCGTAGTAAAGGTGGACAAAGCTAACAGCACTCCTACCTCAGTATCTCCCATAATGCAAAACACATCTCCTTGCGGATATGTATAATGTTATGCATTAAGGGAAGGGCCACTACCCAGACTAGTTTCGACCTTTATTGAGGTCTCTTCAGTGGGAGCCAGGCCCAGAAGTGGAGATACTAAAGCAGAAGCAATAGGAGAGGTCATATTTACCTATAGGAGTTGCCAAGAGGTGTACCACCTTATTATTGAATTGCTCTGGATTAGTGGCCCTTCCCTTAATGCACAGCAGTATACATGTCTGCAAGGAGATGTGCTTTGCATTATGGGAGATACTGAGACAAGGAGTGATGAGAGCTTGGTCCACCTTTGCTCGGAGTTTCCTGGTGTTACACTACCTTACCTCAGTCCTGAAGATATTTTCAGTCTCAAGCTTTGTTTGCTCACACTTGGATAAAGGATTAAACTAAATTTATTATAGTTTAACCAAGTAAAAAATAAACTTTCAACATCTTTCTCTAAATCTATAGTAATTTAATAAAAAGGTGGCACACCTTTTGGCAACTCGTATATGTAAAGATGACCACGCCATTGCTTTTGCCTGGTATCTCCACTTTTAGGCCTGGCTCCCACTGAAGAGACCTCAATAAAGGTCGAAACTAGTCTGGGTAGTGGCCCTTCCCTTAATGCATAACTTTATACATATCCACAAGGAAATGTGTTTTGCATTATGGTAGATACTGAGATAGGAGTGATGTTAGCTTGGTCCACCTTTGCTACGAGTTACCCGGTGTTGTACTGCCTTAACCCAGTCCTGAAGATATTTTCAGGCGCAAACTTTGATTGCTCACACTTGGATAAAGGATTAAACTAAATTTATTATAGTCTAACCAAGTGAAAAATAAACTTTCTACTAGGATTTTTCTTATCTTGCGTGGCTAATTTCTTCTTATACTGCACTTTTGTTGTCGTTTCTAGCTGAGTCACCTTCCTGGCCTGCCCTTTGTATTCTTCATGCAACTAGTTATTACCAACATTCATCTTGTATTGCCTCCACAGTGCCTTCTGTCAGGTTTCATGCTTAATCTCTTCATTCATCCAATTTTCTACTACCTAGTTTAGCCTTTTCACCTTTGGTATAGAGGGTGGTCTGTAAAGTTCTCAGCCTAACAATGAAAAAACAAATTTATAATTTCAAAATTATTTTAATTTTTCAACATAATCTCCCTTAAGACATTTATTGTCTCCCTTAATACATTTATTTCAGCGATGCTCCAGCATCATTATCCCATTCCTGTAGTGGTTCTCAGTAAGATTTGGAAAATACCCCTCTACAGCTGCAGTCACCTCTTGATTCGAAGAAAAATGCTGACCAGCGAGTAAGAGTATTAGTTTTGGGAAGAGATAGAAGTCTGAGGAAGCCAAATCTGGGGAATAGGGTGGATGTTCCAATAATTCATAGTGCATATTCCTTAATTTTCCCATTGCCAAAACACCTTTGTGGACAGGTACATTGTCACGATGAAAGATGATTTTTTTCTTCTTCGGCAAACCAGGTCTTTTCTCACGAATTTTTTCATCTAGTGTGGTTAAAAGATCAGAATAATATTCCCCGGTTATTGTTTTACCCTTTTCAAGATAATAAACAAAATGCCTTTAGCATCCCAAAACACCGCTGCCATGACCTTTCCTGCTGATGGAACCAACTTTGTCTTTGGCGCTGACCGACTTCTGTCCACTGTTTGGTTTCTGATGTGTTATGGTGAATCCAAGTCTCATCCACAGTAATAAATCAATGCACAAAATTGGTTTTCTTTTAAGGTTATGTTGCCCGGGGAATAACCGGGGAAAATGCTCCAAGCACTGTTCAGAGATTTTCATGCAAGTGCGTTTTTGATCTACTGTGGGCAAGCATGGCACCCATCTTGTGCAAAGCTTTTTCATTTGTAATTTTTCATGCAAATTATATCCTACACATTCTTTTGAAATGCCTATAGTCTCAGTAATTTCACGCACTTTGACTCGCCGGTCATCTAATACCATATCGTGCACTTTATCAATGATTTCTGGAGTTGTTACACTTTTTGGACGTCTTTCACGTGGATCATCTTCAAGGCTGGTATGGCCACGTTTAAACTCGGCAGCCCATTTCTTAATTGTTGAAAATGAAGGAGAATAGTGCCCATAAACTTTTATGAACTTTGAATGAATTTCTTTTGGCATTAAACCTTCTTTTACAAAGAATTTTATAACTGCACGATACTCAATTTTATCCATTTGAAGGGATACAAACAATGCTTTTGCTTCAAACAGCTGTATAAAACAGACTACTTGACTAGAATGACTTGCAATTTCACATGGATGCTTATGACAGATGTACCAACTTAGAAAAAAAACAATCTTGCAGATGGTGTTGCCATCTATGGTCGAGGTCGGGAACTTTTCATTCCACCCTCGTACACTCATACATTTCTTATGTTAAATAGCTCTTGATCAATGACTACGTGATGGCTGTCTCTTTCCTGCTCGACTCCTCTTTCCACACCATAGCTCCCAGTTGTCTATTAAATTCTTCCCCTGTTCACTGTCCGGTGGGAGGTTTGACGCTCCATTCTCAATCACATCCTCTGATATCACCAGGGCTGACTCTTGACCCTTGTGTGTCCTCTGTTACATATTGCCTAAGATTATCATCACTTAAGAGCTCGAGAAAGTCATTCTCAGTTTTCCCTGATGCACTCTCTTCATTTCAGTCAATGCTGTCATAATTGAAATCACCCATAATAGTTGCTGTTTGCTTGCTCACTAAGCCAAGTTGCCTATTCATTTTTGTCTCCACTCTCCACATTCTCTGGCTTATAGCAGCAGCCCACCAAATATCTCATTCTATCAACCTCCACCCGTATTACTTCATAACTACTGCCACTTTTTTCCAATTGTATCTCAACCTTGTGCAGATATAATTTCCCTGCTATCATCAGCAGCTCTCACTCTCCCTTCTTCCCTTTCCTATCTTCAAGAAAAACATATCACTCTGTTTCTATTCCTTTCAAGATGTCATTCTCATCCAACCATGTTTCACTTATTCCAACTATCTTGTCCCAAATGACTCATCCAAAACCATTCAGATGCACTTTATTCCTCTTATATAGTTCCATTTGTTTTTCAAACTCATTTCACAAACTGCACTCCTTTCCCTTCACACATTCTTTTCAACTAACATTCCATTAAAAATCTTTGCTCTCTGCCACAATTCATCATTGCCATATCTGGACAACAGACAAACTATTCTTCCTACACACCGTTTTCTTTCACTCTCCTGATATCCATCTTAACATTCTCCCTATGCCCAACTAAACCATTTCTTCCATCCACAACCACTAACTACTTGCATGCTTAAGTTTCAGCTCCTCAATCATTTTGTTCATTCTCCTTCCTGAAAAATAGACTTTCTGCATCCTCTCATCTGCCGCACCTTTTATGATAGATGATTGCATCTCTCTATAGTGCTGTTGTTGAGTTTTTTGCTGCTTTTCTCCACTTTCTTCATTTTATTCTTTCAAATTCTTCTGTTTGTATCTGCCATATTTCTAATTTCATTCTGCACATGCCTCATCTCATTCCTCCTCTTAATCATTTCATTCTTAAATTCTTGCATTCCAGCAAATCCATTTCTTGTTTCATCAGTCAGGCACACTTCCACTTCTGTCATTTTGCTTGATTTTTCTTTTTTAATCGTTTTCATATTCACGTTTCCCACACATATATTCTTACACTCACTCTTCTGGCGATCATTCTTAGTCTTATATCCATCACTGACTTTTGTCTAGCATTCTTCACTTGTGGTTCCTGACTTTTATTCAAATCACTGCAATCTATCAATATATCACTTTCTACATACTCTCACTTTTCTTGTTTAATTTTTCAACAAATACATCTGCCACATTTGCTGACGCATACATATTACACTTCAGACAATGAACTATCTTAGTAAAATCCACACTACTCAACACACTCTATTTTTGCACCATGCATCTGATTGACCTAGTTCTTACTGCTATTTTTTTGCCTTCATTAACTGTTTTACACAAAATTTGCTACAAAACCTAAGTCTTGACAATTAATACGCATTCAGTCTCAAGATCACAAAGTAATTAAATTATCAGTGAAATGTATAACATTTTCAAAAATATTCCATAAAATATAACTTGCATTTGCTACAGCTGAACTCATTGTACTTTTCCTTGCAGAGAAAATATACTAAAATATTATTATTATTATTGTTATTATTATTGTTCCGGGAAACTCCAAGGAGTCGACAGACTCATCGAGGGAGGCCCTAACATCATGTCAAGAACAATTATTAAGTGAAAACTATCTACAGACAGTACTTTCTATATTACTCTTTGCGAATCCATAGCAGAAACTCTTATAAATTATATCGAAACTTATCTTTTTTTCACAAACACATCATACGCTATCTTCGCTGAGAGTTCTGAGAAAAATTAGGGAGTAAGAGATCATATTAAAAATGAAGATAATTAGGAAGAAACTTGACATTGTGTAAGCAGAGCATCTTAGTAGCATACTTATGGATTATGAGATATCATTGAATGTAAGTGGTAGCAGACAAAAGATTAGGGAATATAGAAAGGAAAGTTTAGCTAAAAAGGTGTTTGATGTAATGAAAAATGACCAAGAGGAATACCAAGATCTACTGGATTGATGCAGTTAGAAGTGCCTTAGGAGACTGAATATAAGATCTTAGTTTTAGTGAAATCTTTTTGTCAGTATTCCAATACTGGCAGATAATAGAGTAATTTGAAATAATGTCAATAGGAATTAGTAATTCAACTTTCATGTAGTGCTATCAAAGGAACCTGTACATCCCTTGGGAGTACATATCAGGAAATCAATGGTGATATGGTCAGTTGCATAAGCCCCATGTCAAAGTAACTGTAAGTGTATGCATGTATAATAAGGCTTGTGAATCTGTGAGACTCACCTGTACCTATGAACTTGCAAATTTTGGGAGAGAAGTAGAGGAATTTTTTTGTTTATTTATAGATAGCAAGTGACTTACAAACACTGGCTTTCAATGTAGACCTAAACAGTGCAGTAGAAAATGAATCCGTAACATATAGAAATGTTAGAGATTTGTTTTCTACTTCATTACACTGCACAATGAAAATCATCAGCCATCTGAAAATCTTATATCATGGTGAGTTCATACCCAGAGCTCTATAGCACCCCTTTCAGTAATCTAAAATATGTATACATTGTGCAAATTATTAGGTGAGATTTCATTATACATCTTTTCCACCTATAAAAACCTGTAGCTAATTTAGTACCTTGCAAGTGAAGGATTAAATTATATTAGATTAAATTGGACCCTAGGTGGTGAGGAGATCGCTGTAAAAAGACTTTCAAATTTTAAAATCGTGTGTGGCAATAGTGATAATTAGTTATTTAAATATTGTTGTATAATAACTGTGATCGATAGGCAGTGTTTAGTATAGTTAAAGTTCTATTAAATTTCTGTATCTATTAAATTTCTTTGTGTTTCTGATGTGCAGCTTAGAGCGTGAATAAAATGATGGTGAAACGTAGATTGGTGCAAAAGACAAATACAAGTGGCATGGATTTTTTGAAAATGGTGAGATGCTCTGAATGCAGTATCCCATATATTTGGGGGAAGATTGAAGATATTTATGTGTAGAGGATTAATAAGAGAGAGATGAGTTTAGGTGTGCAAGAAGTATAGCATACTTATGGATTATGAGATATCATTGAATGTAAGTGGTAGCAGACAAAAGATTGTGGATGTAGCTATGAGAATAAGAGGAGTTGATGGTATGGCTGAGTGCCTGAATGGTTTTGGTAAGACAGTAGGCAAAGGTAGCTGTGAGTCATTGATGTCGATTGGGACAGTATGTGTAGATAGTGGTAAGACACTGGATGTGCAAAGGTAGTGAAAATGTGACTGGGGTAAATGGCAGTGAGAAAGTAATCGAAGAGATGAAAGCAGAGTTGGTAAAGATGAGGCAAGAAATTAAATATACGAGGAATGAACTGAGAAGAATTGCTGATTTACATGGGAATAGGAGGAAGAACGAGACAAAAGATTTGAAAGAAATATCAAATGATTTGAGAATTACAATGTAGAGGAATGAAAAGGTGCACAAGGTCCATTTTTCAGGAGATAGAATGAGTAAGGTGATTGAAGCATTTGACAAGAGAAGTATGCAAGCAAAAGAGTTCGTAGTGATAGTGGACACAAATGATCTGGCTGGTAACAAGAATGTAAGGAGGAATGTCATAAGACTGTTAAGGAGAGTAATAGATAACAGTGTGGTAGGTAAGGTAGTAAGCTGTTGCCCAGGCATGATAAGGATAACTTGAGAAGGCAACTGAAGATTATGAGTGGTATGCCAGCAGAGTTGTATGATGAAAAAAGGAGTTCATTTTGTGAATTTGTGGGATGAATTTGAGGGGCAGATAGAGCTGTATAAAAGAGATGGGATACATTTGAATGTGAGTTAGTTGGAGAAACTGTTGCTGTAAGAGAGAATGAAGTGAATGTAAGATCTTGAAAACAAGAGGAAGTGTAGAAGAGCAGGAAATTAAGGTAGGCAAGTTTAATGCTTGCCTACCTTAATACTTCTCTTGGATGAAGATGACATTCTCACAGGAATAGAGATGGAGGAATATGTAGTCTTCACACCAAAACATGGTATGAACGCATATTTAAGGAAGCCTGTGAGATCATTATCAACTACCACAATCTGAACAGTAATGAAGGTCTAAAAATCCCATACATATGGAAGGCATATATTCGACCCATGGAACCTTCCTCTCTAAGAACAACTATTAACAGGACTGTAGTGAATCCAGGATCCTAAATCAAAAATAATTGTAATACTAAGAATAGGACATCATTGTTACTGAAATAAAACTATAAGAAAAAAATTTTATTCATGTTATCTTAAATTAAATCTAGCTTGATGTAATTTATAAATATTTTTTTTTCTCACTAGAGGTCATGCCAGTAGAATAACGTGATCAAATCATTGTTTATCTAGCTTACGGTTTGTAATGTAACTCAGCTTGTCCTGTATATTTGTGTATGCTTCAGATGATCTTCATATGAAGATCGAAATGTTGGGATAATAAAGAGTTAATTATAACACAATTGTAAAATCCATAATTTCGAAAATGAATGCTGATCACCGTATAACACTAAAAGAAATGGACATTGGCTGTTTGATAGGTATCAGCAGGTTGTGAATTGGGGGGAAGGGGTGATATCCCAGAAGAAGAAAGCCACTAGTGGTATGCCAGGGGGGGGGGGTTGATTGAAGGGGGGGGGGCTGTTTTGGGCTCATTATTGTTTAATTTGTATGTAAATGACATTGGAAAGGGCTTAAATACTAATATGCAGGTTATAGACGATGTAAAGTTGAGAGATATGAGAAGCTCTTGCTGTAGCTTTCCAAGAGAACTGAAATCGACTATGGATGGTAAAGCATTGTGGGGATGTCAGTTTAATGTATCAAAGTAAAGATTTTAAAATTTGGGAAGCAAAGGATAGGATACAGGGTATGTCATTGGTGGGATATTTTAGAGGAGGTGGAGGAGATGAAAGATCTGGGGGTAATGTGATGGTTGATAGGGTCTTGAAATTCCATGGGCATTTTGCTAAAACTGAGGACAACACAATGGATTATGGCAATGATATGGAGAATATTGACATTGAGAGGTAAGGATTCCATTGTACAAGGCTTTGATCAGGCCACATATGGATTATTGCATAGATTTCACCTGGTTTTCAGATGGATGATGAGTTGTTGGAGAGAGAGCATAGACGATAGACTAAGTCAGTTTCTGGTGTCTCCTGAATGTGGAATATGAGGACAGATTGAGAGAATGCAAATTACAGTGCCTCGTGGATTGAAGGAAGAAGGGAAACATGATTGAGACATATAAGTTGGTAAGGGGTAATTACCAGATCAACATTGAGATTTTTCATAGAATACTGGGGATGGGGAGACCAAGAGGCCATTCATGGAAACTGTATAAGGCTGCTTGGAAGTTTTTCCACTTGGTTATATGTCTGTTAAGGATATGTGCTTTGCATTATGGGACACTAAGGCAAGTGATGTGAAGTCATTAGCTTCCTTATACGAGTTGCCCAGTCCGGAAAATAGTTCGGGTGCAAACTTTGTGTGCTTACACTTGGATAAAGGATTAAACCAAGAATATAATTTCTTGGCATTTTTAATTTATAGTATAACCAAGTGGAAAAACTTTTAACAACTATCTCTAATTCAGAGTATTTTAATAATAAGGTGTGACACCTTTTGGCTACTCATATATGGAAATATCACTTCTGTATTACTTCAAGTCTGGGAAGTGACCCTTTCCATGTACAATGCTATGCATTGTACATGTAAGTATATGTGTTTGCATTATGGGATACCAAGGCAAGTGATGCGAAGTCATTAGCTTCCTTATACGAGTTGTCCTGTCCTGAAAATAGTTCAAGTGCAAACAAACAAACTTGGTTTGCTTACACTTGGATTTATCAAACTAAGAATATATACCATCTTTAATTTTAATGCATATGGCTGGTATGGAGAGGTGGTGTGAGAGCAAGAGGGTGAGGAGTATATTTTTTGTACCAAGTGTGGTGGATGATTGGAATGTATTTCCTTTGAGTGCAGAGACAGCGAATAGGTTTACGTCAAGAAATTATGAACTATGCATGTGAGAGTGGGAGCTCCTGCAATGGGTCCTTTGACTCCACGGAGATCTATTTAATGATGATAATAATTATCATGAAAGTATTCTAGAGACCCACTGACCTTACTTAGGGCTATACATTATCAACCTGTTTATATAAAGATATTCACACACACCTATATCACAATGAGGTTCAAACTCACTGCCACATAAATTTGGAGTTTAAATGCTATACATTATACTAGAAGAACAAAATGGTTTCTGAAAAGGCTGATCCTGCATAGATCCAATTTTTACTTTAAAATTATTAATAGAAAAGGGAAGAGAATTTCAAAAAGAAACACACATGGCCTTTATTGATTATGAAAAATCCTTTGACAAAATTAGTAAACAAAAATTATTTAAAATATTAGCCAATTTAAACATACCAAACCAACTTTTACAATCCATTCAAGAAATATATACAGGAAATAAAATAGCAGTTAAATTAGAACACATCTCAGAATGGAAAGATATATCAAGAGGAGTATGACAAGGATGTACCCTCTCACCTCTGCTTTTCAATATATATATAAATAAAATCTGGAAACAGTATAACCCATTTGGTATACAAATGACCCTGCAAATGAAGATAGATACACTACTATTTTACTATTTGCAGATGATCAAATAGTATTAGCTACATTAGAAGATGATTTTCAAAGATCATTAAATGATATCTCAAAATAATATAATATGACAATATCTAAAGAAAAAACAAAAATAATGGCATTCAATGGAGAAAACCCAATAAGAAATAAAATGATGATAGATAATAAAATACTAGAACAAGTAAACACTTTCAGATACTTGGGATGTGATCTATTCATACGAAGAAGAAAAAGACATACATTAAAATATCAAAATTTGTCAAAGTAAATGGCATAATAAATAATATTTAAGCCATCCCTAGTACAAAAACACACTAGAAACAGACTATATAATGTCTTGTCAAAACCAAACTCTACTATATGGAAGTGAAACATGGACCATAAAAAGGAAAGATGAAATTATTAGATATATGAATATATGAAGAGCCAAAGGCGGCATATGACTTGTTTAAGTTAAGGGATATTATATTACATCCCATATCATTTCTTAGCCGAATAAGAAACTCAAAGAGTTTCATGCCGAATATAGTAGAAACTATATATATAAAGTTCGGCAATTCTAAGCGTAAGCAAATACCTGGATACTGCAGCAGCTGACCCTAAAAGTAGTGCAAGCTGAGGCATGTCTAAGGTGGAGCAAGCTCCAATCACTATTCTTGATATTTACCCATAATGTGAACTTAGCTCCTAGGAGCTGTATTTCTGTTCAACATTATGAGAGAAGGTCACTACCCAGACCGGTTTCGACCTTTATTGAGGTCTCATCAGTGAGTAGGTAGACCTAGTTAATATCAAGTTTGTAGTGAACAGAACTTACAACCCTTCTATGAGTATTGCCGAAAGGTGTCCTAATAAATTATTAGATATATGAAGAGCCAAAGGCTTCAATTCGGCGACATATGACTTGTTTAAGTTAAGGGATATTACATCCCATATCATTTCTTAGCCGAATAAGAAACTCAGAGTTTCATGCCGAATATAGTAGAAACTGTATAAAGTTTGGCGATTCCAAGCGTAAGCAAATACCTGGATACTGCAGCAACTGACCCTAACCGGTCTGGGTAGTGACCTTCTCTCATAATGTTGAACAGAAATATAGCTCCTAGGAGCTAAGTTCACATTATGGGTAAATATCAAGAATAGTGATTGGAGTTTGCTCCACCTTAGACATGAGTTGCCTCAGCTTGCACTACCTTTAGGGTCAGCTGCTGCAGTATCCAGGTATTTGCTTATGCTTGGAATCACCGAACTTTATATAGTTTCTACTATATTCGGCATGAAACTCTTTGAGTTTCTTATTCGGCTAAGAAATGATATGGGATGTAATATCCCTTAACTTAAACAAGGAAAGATGAAAAACGAATTCAAACAGCAGAAATGAAGTTCCTCAGAAAAACAGATGGATATACCAAATGGGACCACAAAACAAATGAAGAAATCTTACAATCCCTGAAAATAAAACCAATTAATTACTACTTAAGACAGTATAAACAAAAATGGCTAGAACATTTAAATCGAATGGACAACAGCAGACTACCAAAAATATACAGATACAAAATAAGTGGAAAAAGAAGAATCAGAAGACCAAGAAAGAGGTGGCATGAGACTGAAACAGGCCACTTGGCCTAAATTCCATGTTAGGAAGAAGAAGAAGATTGCTATACATTAGCAGCAAGGTATACAAAATGAAGGCCTATGTAGGGTGCATGTGTACACACGCTTGCCCTACATAGATATAGAGTTAACATCATTTTTAGTGACATAACTTTGTTTGATATTATATAACATAATTATATATTTGGTGTACTGAATTGCTAATTAGTATTTGTTACTTCTGTAGGTTAAGAGGCCCTCGGTTTATCTTCCAACAAAAGATCATCCATCTGAACAAAGTAACCTGTGATTATTTAACCTAATTGATAGTTTAAGATTTAAAAGTATTTAAAGTTAATGAGATACACTAATATTCATATATATATATATATATATATATACACATACATACACTCATGAGCCAAACATTATGACCACCTACCTTGTGCATGCATTCTGCCTCCTTTGTCTGAGATAACTACTTGTACCTGTCTTGGCATTTGCTCCACTAGACCACAGAAGGTATTCTGACCTAACTAGAGAGAGAGAATAGTATCCCAAAGGCCACTGACTGAGCAAGCCTCTGGCAGCCTCTCACATGATTGAGATTCTAATCAGAAGAATTAGGTGGCCAGGAGTATATACAGAATCCTTGGATATGCTCTTTGAACCATGCTTGCATGATGCGAGCTTTATGACACACAAGACGCCTTACTGGAAAAATTGAAAACAA
This sequence comes from Typopeltis vanoorti, assembly GCF_054136105.1. NCBI lineage: Eukaryota > Metazoa > Arthropoda > Arachnida > Uropygi > Thelyphonidae > Typopeltis > Typopeltis vanoorti. Next base: position 111,984,766 of record NC_143564.1, read on the forward strand.
TTCACAGGCAAATTTTATGGATAAGGTGTGTTGAGGAGATGAAAGGACACAGTGATATGCACGAGAACAAGCCCCATACCATGATACTCTCACCACTATCCTGTTATCAACCAGCTGGATGGTCATAATGTTTTAGCCAAAGTGTATATTGGAGTTTTTGTAAGTATATTATTGTAGTATTGATAACATGCATGTTATGCAAATTATTTATAACACATAGGTTATGCAATTATTAAAGCATGTCACATTCATTATTTTTTATGTCAACCACTAATGATGAAGAAAAGGAAAAAGTAGCTGTAGCAGTAAACACTTAACACAAACTTCTTGAATGGCAAGCAGTTTTGAGTACAACAGTGTGAACATTTCAAAGTGAGAAATTGGACAATGAGACTCGGTTGTGCCTATGAACTCAGATTTTGTGGAGAGATAAAATAGTGATTTTTTTCTGTTTTTATGGATGGCATCTGACAAATACTCATTATGGAGTTTAATGAAATAAATACAGCACGTTTAATCATTCCAATATTTCATCTGTCACTGAAACATAGTCAGAGAAACAATATTAAAATTGTAGACCAGTAAGTGGAAAAGATTAGACAAAGCCTGAAGTCCTATGAGGGTCACCTTCTATGGATGCTCTTGGGCAGCCTTAGCTATATTGGCAGGACACCTAAGTATTAAAGTTTCCTAAATCTTGGGAAGTTGACTACAACCATATTTATTAAGATTCGGTCTGTTTTTTAATTCTGATTCTAAAAAAAAAAAATCAAATTTGTATTTTTTTTGTAGTGTAGCATAGTAATTCTTACCCATTTGTTTTTCATTTTAATTATTTATATGTGCTGTATTTATTCCATTAAACCCCATAATGAGTTCAAGCCAGCAGCTAAGTCTTAAATAGTTAACATAAATACTGGTTTTCATTGTAGACCTAAACAGTGGAGTAGGAAGTAAATTCCTGACAGAAATGTTGAAAAAAATTTGGATGAAGTAGCAAAATGTTGCTGCAATGTTTTTGTTTAAGACATGGATTAACCATTACTAACACCATGTTTAAACATAAAGCTATGCATAATTCATGGAGAAAAGACCCAATTCTTATGTTATTGTTAGTAATAATATCTTTAGACTTGAGATTTGAAAGAAATGATTATCATCTAGTTTTGAGCAGGATAAAAAGGCATATTACACTGAAAAGAAAAATATACAACATCTAGAGAAAAGTAATGAGACAAAATTTGTATAAATTATATATTCAATTAATTGTTTGATCCATCGTTGTCACCTTCAGAGTAACCCCCCCCCCTACACAAACTGTGCCAATTCCAATTCCCTTCCTGCTATAACAGGATTGGAAGTTCTCTTCTGTTAGCTTGTTTATGGACATGGCATTTTTCTTCGAATGTTTTCTACAGTCTCAAAATTAATAGCACCTTTCATCTTGTTCTTCAACTTGAGGGAAAAGAAAAATTCACACGAATGAAACAATTCAGGCGAATAGGGTGACTGTTCTAACACTGGAATGCATTTTTTGGCTGGGTATTCATGAATTGACTATGCAGAATGAGAAAGTGTCATGATACAAGATTCAATCAACACACCCCTAAGATTTTTGTAACCATTAAAGGATTTCTTTGTAGTAAATTTGATTGACAATGGCTTTTGTTTGTGTTGTGACAGGCTGCCCTGAACATTGCCCATCCTCCATGCTTTCACCTCCCTCCAAAAACATCTTGTGCATTTAAACACTTGTGCATGTGATAAAGAATCATTACCATACATCCACTTAATTTTATTGAACATTTCAGTAGCACTGTCATTGAGTTTAACACAAAATTTAATCACACAACGTTGTTCCAGATTTCGCTTCTCCATTTTCATGCCAAGCACATCAGACATACACTTACTAAAAATGCACAATAAGTCGACAGATGTTTACCCTACTACAAGAAACTGATGCTGATGGAATGAGCAGAAATCACTAACACACTACATCATAATTGGTTCAACAGTGCTGCCATTTGTCAAGATAAAAAAAAAACTCGGTGTTTTTCTGAGTTTTTAATAAAAATTTTAAACAAATTAAAATCAAGCAGCTTGGGTGAAACTGAAGCTCCTTTTTGATTATATATTAGCAATCACACCTTCCTCTTAATACATTAAATTCAATAGCATGTCACAGCTAAGCAGCATGGCTATGCATAGTTTCCGGGTCTGTCATGTAGGATGTCAACTAGGGGAGAAAAACCATTCTACCGCCATATGAGATTGGCTGACTCACCTTCATTTGAAAAGTCCTTATAAAGATTTTTTTTTTTCCATCACATATTGGAAACCCTGGTCTTTTCAATCAGAGGGCATTGCTATTACTCGCTGAGCTATGGAGATTAGGTTTGCTCCCAAATATTAAACCATCAGTTTTGCTGATGGTTCAATGTTTGAAATGGCAATAGTAAGTGATAGTAATGCTGACATCTTACAGGATGATACAAATTATCTGGCATTAGCAAACAAAGAACAATGGTTGCCATTTCATTGTGTCAAACTCTAAGGTCACTTTGGGCTGCAGCAATTTTGATTACAAATAAAATTTTGATTACAAAATTATATTAGACAATGGCCTAGGTGTGAAGCATCTTCATGACTAGGTCATTGTACATAAAGCCACTGACTTCACATCACTTGCTTTAGGATCCCATAATGCACAGCAAGCATAATTCTTTTCAGATGTGTGCTATGCATTATGGGAAGGATCACAAGCCAGACTGATTTTGACATTTCTTGAGGTCTTTTGTGTACCAGTGGCCTAGTCATATGAAGGTATATAATTTGACCTGTTCAATTTATTTTGCATCCAAAAGATGCAAGCTGTATCATGTATCAAGCAGTATGCATTGTAATCAATTTAATTTATGAAGCCAGGTATTTTGGGGGTAATGTTAGGTAGGAAGTTTAGGGACGCATGACTTAGGTTATGAGTCCCTAGGCTGCAGACCAGTCAGCCTAAGGGTAAGGAAGTTATTATCCTTGTTTGTATAAGGGCTTGAATAGGAGTCACTTTGGACTACTGTTTTCAAATATAAGTTATTTTTTTTCTTGGTCACAAAGTAAATTGTATTTGCGAGAAAACATTTTAATCTTTTACCCAAGAATGAGCTAATAAATTTATGCACGTGAAGTACCTTCTCTGCTGTTTGTATGTAGAGGCTGTTAACTTCACATCACATTGCCTTAGTATTGCATATTGCCTTTTGGATATGTATATTGCCATGCATTATGAGAAGAGTCAAAATCTATACCAATATCAGCATTTATTTGAGGTCTCGTCAATGGGACTAGTGGAGATACAGAAACCTAGAGCTCATCATCAGATATCACAAGAATATCCATTAACACTGCATTCTTATGAAATCAGCTATACTTGCTTGCATTTGTCTGCATTAAATTTTAATCCCACTTCACAAAAGTGTCAAAGCTAGATAACAGGGAGGACATCTCTGCATAGCCTTTTAAGGAATGTGGAAAAACCAACCAGAGCTTCTGACGTAATGTACCACTTTGGTGGTATTTAGCTGGATACTGTTATGGTGTTACTTTCTACTATTTTCTTTCTTTATTATCTCGATGTCCGCTATTATCTATTCTATTGTCTAGCCTATCTTATTTCTATCTAGGGTTATTTCCTCTTCAGATACTGGCAAAATTTGTATTATGCTGTGCCAGCCAGTATCCTATAACAGAAAAGATTCTTGCTCAGGGAAATAATCCTAGATCTTAAGGCATACACACATTATTTTACTCTTCGTTACGATTATATAGATTTCTGGTACTTTGCAGTTGTGACCTGTAATCTATCGTTATATAACTTCTAAATTTTTCCCACTAAGGTTCTATTTTTATAAGTGGTAATTTGTCCTTGCAATCAGGCATAACTCAGGCATAAGTAATAAAACATGTTTATTGGGAAATCAGATATTTTACAGCTAAAAGGCAACATTTATTCAATGCTAAAGAAATCAGTACATGCTAAATAAAATCAGTTCACGCTAAGTTAGTTCAAAATGCTATATCACATTGCATAACCTGTAATCTCCTTCCTCAAGTTATTCTTAAGTTACACATATACACATTCTTAAGGTTTTCAATTAAAAGCTCTCAGTAATACTCGTTTCATTTTATCAGGTTCAATCTCATTCAATAATATAACTGCCTCCAGACAATCTCTGCTAAAGGTTATTAGTTATTTTCAAAAAGGAATTCTTACTAAAGTCCTCTATTAATTGTCCATACTTTATGCTTACACACGTTTTTTCTTCCTCTAACAATTCTGAAACATACAATGAAATATTCATTACCGATTCTGTTCCGGACAATATGTTGCTTCCACATGGTCTGATTACCTTCTGTTTATTCCGTCTGAGTCTGGCGATGAGCTCACGCTGTCCTTGAATTCTGCTACCGGACATGAAAGTATTTGTTGCCACGTCTTAGGGGACTTTCTCCACTCTTTCCGATGGGGCATCCAGCGATTGGCATGATTCTGCAAGGCCGATAATTCACGAACGGCTCACGTGGAATTTCTTAGGCATCTTCAGGAAAGGGCCTGCTGTTCTACATCGCAACACCTACGCACATATTTCACTAGCCCCCAGTTAAAATCGCCAAGCAGGAACCAAGAACAAGAGAGCAAGATATGGCATGCATCTCCTTATATTCTCCTTATCTTTTCTGCACAACACTTTATTTTATGCCCCCAAGTTGATCGTTTGCTCTTCCTTTGTTGTTAGGGTGCTGTTCTTGGAAAGCATCACCTTCCGCGTATGTTATTGCCCCCCGGCATTACGCCGATCTGGGTGGCTAGCACGCGACCTTTGGACTCTTACTTAAAATTGTCTGTTAGAGACTTACAATACACTGGATATCTTAATGAACTAAATATTTTCTTACAATATTATGATACAAATTCTCACTTTGATCTCTGGTTAAATAACAATAGAATCTTAGTAATTTACATGCAAAAGAATATATATTTTCACATACAGCAGGGGTTCTCAAATTTTTAAATTTTGCCACTTAAATAAGAATCAAAAAATATATGTACCACCATAAAATGCTTTTTCAAAATAAATATTAAATATGAAAACCCTTATGACACACTGAGACTTTGCATCTAAAAATTCACATAAAACTGTAATAAAATGTATTTGTTCGTTTTATTCGATTCGCCAAACTAAATTCTTGGAACAGTCTACTTGTTACAATATTAAAATACATTTTTTTGAACATTTATATTTTGTGTAAAAATTGTACCACCAAAAATAACCTAATGTACCATTAGTGGTGCATATACCACAGTTTGAGAAATGATGACACATAGTAAACAAGTTTTCTCTATTTTTGCTGAAGTGCAGGCATCTCCTTTAGTTGTTAGTTTTTGCATGTTAAATCCTGAATGAATAATTTCTTCTCAACATTTTCTCATTCAGGATCTAACAATACTGAACGAGTAAGGATGGGTTCACCATTTGGGATTGAGCTGATGAAATTGTTTTCTTATTCACTTGAACTGAATTACAAAATTATGGTTAAGCATAATAGGAATTTCATGCTGCCTGAGTTGTTGCCCAGTTAACCCTCTCATGCATGAATTTTATATTCATTTATAAAAAAATTATGATACAGCACTATTTAATCTTATAGTATTACCATGAATTCATTAATTTTGCTAAATTTGTGCCTTGTATATGTTAAAAATCACACCATCCATCCATGAATGAGATGGATGGATAGTGTGTGTGTGTGGAGCAACTAATTTTCAGAGAGTTGAAGTCTCCAGAAAAGCAAACAACAGGACTACATGGTGAGGCCTGGTGTGGCACATCACTGAGCATTGGAGTGACCATACGGCATCTGTGGATGTCCAGCAAACCTATAGATAGATATGTTAAAAATGATGTCTTCATCTGAGGACATCATTTTTATGTGTCCTCATATGAGGGCCTTATGCATGAGAGGGTTAAACAAGGACCTCACTTTTAATTACAATATTAGAGCAAACAATGAAAGTCATCCACTGGAACTAACTCAGAATTCCAGATAGGCACCATCATTGTAAAACTTATCAATGGAAACGTAATGCAAAAAAATTAAAGTACCACCATGTTGACATAACTGGCATTACTGAAACAAAGACAAAAATAGGTGAGAGATTCTTCTAAATAATAAATGTCATGTGATATTCAGGCAATAATGATCAGGTAAGAAAGGAGTAAAATGGTATTGAACACTAAATACGAGAATAAGCTTCTTGAATAGTAGGCAGTATTATTATTATTATTATTAACACCACTTCTTGGAATCAAAGGCCTTATTGCACGAGGCAAACACTATTACACACAAAGCCCATCAAACCATGCTTTAAACTCATTCAAAGCATCTGCATTCACCACAATGTCTGGCATTGCATTCCAATCACTCTCCATGCAAAAAACCTACTCCTTATGCCCCTGCTCACACCCTCCTTATAAAACTTCCAGGCATGTTTCCATTGTTCTACATGCTTCTTCCATTCTATGAAAGATTTCTTCCACATTAACCTGATAAGGCTTTGCAAACTGCATTCCTTCAATCTGTCCTCATATTCCACATTCCAAAAACCAGTTACGACCTTAGTCATTCTATAAATTAAAGATGGCAAGAAATTATATTCTTGGTTCAATCCTTGATCCAAGCGTATGCAATAAAGTTTGCACAGGAAGTAACTTTACGACTGGGCAACTCGTGTATAGAGGCTAATGCCTTCACATCACTTTCCTTAGTATCCCATAATGCAAAGTACATATCCTTACGGAGATGTATAATGCTATGCATTATGGGAAGGGTCGCTACCCAGACCGGATTCAACCTTTATTGAGGTCTCATCAGTGGGAGCCAGACCCAGAAGTGATACCAAGGTTGAAGTAATGCAATAGTGTGAAGTAATTAGCTAAGAAATTATATTCTTTGGTTTAATCCTTTATCCAAATGTGAATTTCAGATCCTTGTTCTCCACCACAAGGTAAGAATAACATGTAAGAAAGTTTTAAAGATAATAAAAATTGAGCAGCTCTCAGATGTGAACTGTAGACTAAAATACCCTAAAATTATTGAAGAAAAAATGAAAGAGTTTGAGAACAGCAACCAAACCTTGGAGATTCGGTGGCAAGCCTTGAAGAAAACACAGATTGATTCAGCCAGAGAAGCATGTGGTGAGAATGTCTGCAAGGATAGAAAAATCAGAACTCCATGGTTGACACAGGAAGTTAGAGAGGCAGTGAAGGAAAAGAAGAAAGCATATCAAACATTCCTGACAAATAAGTCAGCTTGTGCTCTGAGAGAATACACAGACAAATGTAAGAAAGCTAAACACTGTGTAAAACTAGCTAAACAAAAGTCGTGAGGACTTTGGCAAGAACCATAGAAAATAAATATCAAGAAGGTGGTAAGATGTTCTGGAGGTTGTTGAAGAAGCTCAGAAATGGAGGAAAGAGTGCTGTAAAAGAGATGATAAAGGTGACATGAAAATGGGAGAAAAAGATATCCTTGAAGTATGGAGTAATTGCTTCGAAAAATTGCTAAATGAAACAAAAAGTGATAGCACAGTGGTAAAAAACACTCAACATGCATACAATCAGGAATAGATATCCATACTTGAAGAAAAAGCCATCAAAGGCTTGAAATGTGGAAAGGCAGCAGGAATAGATGATATTCAACCAGAAATGCTGTAGTATGGTGATATAAAAGTTGTACAGTGGCTGCACTGCATAGTTCAGAAATCCTGGACAGAGGGACGAATTCCCGATGATTGGAGTGGAGCTCTCATAGTACCCATATATAAAAAGGGAAATAAAACTGAATGTGAGAATTACAGAGGTATTTCCCTACTGAGTGTTCCTGGCAAGATCTATGCAAGTATACTTGAGAAACGGTTGGGAAGAATTGTGGAAGAAAAGCTTGGTGAAGAACAAGCTGGATTCAGGCCAAATAGAGGCTGTCAGGATCAGATCTTCACTTTACGACAAATAGTCGAGAAAGCATGGGAATATAACAAAGATCTGTATTTAAGTTTTGTCGATTTGGAAAAGGCATATGACAAGGTGCCAAGAGAGAAGCTATTCAATACACTGCAGTTATATGGTGTCAATGGGGCATTATATCAAGCAATACATAGTCTTTATTTGAGTTGTAAGTCAGCAGTTAGAATTGAAGGAAGTACAGGAAGATGGTTTAATGTTAAATCTGGTGTGAGACAAGGATGTACATTATCCCCTCTGTTATTCGTTATCTATATGGATCACATTATGAAGGAAAGTGGTATTAAACATGATATCAAAATTGGAGATGTTAATGTCAGCTCTTTGCTTTATGCGGATGATGTTATACTTCTAAATAAATCCGCTACAAGTCTGCAAGATTCTCTGACTAAATTGAATAGCTGTTGTAATAGATATGGTATGAAGGTCACCAATAAAAAGACAAAGACAATGAAAATAGGCAGAATCGGTGAAAATGTCAACTGCATTGTGAACGGAGAACCTATAGAACAAGTAAAACATTTCAGTACTTAGGTACAATTTTTAGTGAAGGTGGTAAATTAAATATAGAAATAGACAACAGAATCAACAAAGCTGGTAGGGTAATAAGTCAATTGAATAAATTCATATTGAATAATAGTGAAATTGGTCAGAACATTAAATTAGCTGTATACAAGACAGTGTTTAAACCAATTTTAACTTATTGATCTGAGAGCTGAGTCAGAAGTAAAACACTTGACCAAATACTAGAGACTGCAGATATAAGAGTCCTGAGAAAGATTAGGGGGCATGAACAGATGACATCAATGGCAATATCATATTAAAAACGAGGATATTAGGAAAGAACTTGACATTGTCAGCATCCAGGAATGTGTTAGCAGAGCTAATCTAAGGTGGTATGGTCACTTAAACAGAATGAGCGAGGAAAGATTAGCAAAACAACTGTTCTCTGCCAGGTTGGCAGAGAACAGTTGTTTTGAACAGAAAATGACCCAGAGGAAGACCAAGATATAGGTGGATTGCTGCTGTACAAAGTGCGTTAGACGATAGAAATATAGGATCTGATAATGTTGCAGTCTTGACATGTAACAGATTGATTTGGTGGAAAATTATAGATAGGAAGTTAGTCATCATCATCATCATACGTATCAAGGATTTAGGCCTAGCATGGCCTGTTGCCTTAGAAGTCATCGTTGAATCGTTTAAGAGGACGTCCTGGTTTTCTTTTTCCTAGTAACAGAAAAACATAATCGGATTGAATCTATGGGAAACAACCCTGGAATGGAAAAGGGAAAACGAAAATGGAAACGACAAAATATAATACACATAGCAAACTGGAATGTAAGAGGAATAGCATATAAAGAAATAGAATTAGACCAGTTACTAAATGAAAGAAATTTTAAAATAGCAGTAATCACTGAAACAAAAAAGAAATTAAAAGGAACTATGAGAACTGAAAATTTTAATGTGATATACAGTGGAGTCGACAGAGACCAAAGAGCACAAGCATGAGTCATGATTTCGATTCATAATTCCCTTTCAAAACAGTTAAAACATTATAAATTATGGAATGAAAGATTAATAGAAGCTAGAATAAAAATAGTTAGAGGCTATTTAACAATAATCAGTTTATATGCTCCAGAAGAAGGAAGAAAACAGGATAATATTGATTTTTATAATCAGCTACAAAACATATGTAATAAAATAAATAAAAATGACTACATAATTTTAGCAGGAAACTTAAATGCAAGAATTGGAAACACGAAAATTAATAATAATATAGGAATACATGGAGAACACACTCTAAACAGAAATGGTAAAAAATTGATTGACTTTGTAGTTTATAATAACCTAAAAATAATGAATTCCTTCTATAAACATAAAGACATACATAAATATACTTGGGCAGCAAGAGGATGGAAATCAATATTAGATTACTTCATAGTAAATGAAAAGACATCAAAATGTTCACTAGCTGTTAGAGTTCACAGAGGATATGAAATAAGCAGTGACCACTTCCTTGTTAAAATAAAATTAAGATTACCACCTAAATGGCTACAAGTAACAAGAACAGAAAGAAAAATTGAAACATTTGTTTATAAAACTAGACTATTGAATGACACAAATGTACAATGGCTATATGAACAAAGAATTATACCAATATCTAGATAAAATAAAACAAAATAAAGAAATAGAAATAGAATGGCTTAATATAAAAACGATACTAAATGCAGCAGCAAATGAAAGCTTAGGAAAGACCAAAAAATTCAATAAAAGAAAAAAACTGAAGATCTGGGATGATACAATCAAAGAAATAATTAAAAAGAAAAAAGAAGCCTATCAGAAATGGTTAAGCAGTAAAAGATTAGAAGATGAAATAGAATATAAAAGAATAAGAGCCATAGCTAAAAGAGAAGACAGAAAAAGACATAGAGAATCATGGAATAAATTTGTTTCTAATTTAGAACATGATTTATATAAAATAAGACCCAATGTATATAAGCTTTTGAAACACCTAAATGCAGATACCAAAGAAAACATAAAATTAAACACTGAATTAAAATTAGAAGAATTTCTAAATTACTACACAGAACTGTGGACAGACAAATATTTTAAAAAAGACAACTGGCAAACAATTGACGAAAATGAAAAGGAAGTAACTGAAGAAGAATTAGAAATCAGCCTGAAAGAAACAAGAAACAGAAAATCACCTGGAGAAGATAAGCTAGGTTCAGAACTATATAAATACGCAGGAACAAGATTCAAAAAAAAAGACTCTTATTATTTTTAAATAAAATTTACCCAACTGGTATCCCCCCAATAGAATGGAAAAAAGCAATAGGAAGTTAGTAATGATATAAATTTTTCATGTAGTGCTATCATATCCTGTACATCCCTTGAGGGTACATGGCAGGAATTTGATGATGATGATTCAACATCTTTTTAAGGTTTTTCTGTAAATTGAGTGCAGATGAGATATTTATACTTTGCAAGTTATCTTTTTTTGTTAATCTTATCTTTGCAGCTTTTGCAGCAAACATGGCTTTGCCTGTTACCTTTGAGAAGAAACTGAGCAGGTACGGTGTCAGTGGAGGGTATTGCTTCAATGGCTGTGACCTTTGTTGCTATTACAGCTTGACTGGCATGGACTCAGTAGATAAATTTCAGTGATTGAGCTCTCTACTTTGTTAGATGAACAAAATTTACCTAAACATGTTTTTAAAAGGAATCAAGGAAATTACTTACAATTAAGCACAAAAACGGGACATTGGCATTCATTTTGTGCCCTCTAGTTATGTAACTGCCTTCTAGTTAAGTAAAAAAAAAAAAAGTAAAACTACTACTGTATTATCTCCCAAAACTCAGAGTACAATCTATTCATGATTATTTAGGTTTGGTTGCTGTTGTAGAGCACTACAGATATTCTCTATAGTCACTAATAGAAAGTAGCTTTTATGTATTTCTTCCAGAGAGTTTAGTAATATTGCTTCACTAGACTTCAGTTTGTTGTTTTAAGGATACTTGCGACATAAGACTGAATGATATAATCACGTAATCACAAGAAAGATATTTATTTAACCAAATATTTCGGTCTGGAAATAGCAGACCATCGTCGGTGGTATTACAAGAACAGTTTAAAAAATATACAAGCTAGAATACTAACAATAGATCGTTGAAATTAGAACATGCCGCGTGATGTTATATCACTAAGTATGAAACGAAATATTTTGAAGTAGAAACATGATTGAATTTGCTATTAAAAAAAAAAAAAAAAAAAAAAAAAAAAAAATTAATGGGTAATCTTGATTAGGCTTTCCCAGATTTTTGATATAGATATGCAGTCATTACGATTCAGGTTGGGATGATGGAGCAAGGCCTCCACGCTTTCCTTGAACAAACGTTCGAACCTATAACGGGATCTATGTAAGAGGCGCGTTTTGGACCAAAGGATGCTGTGGTCAGTTTCAATCCCGTGTTGAGCCAAACCAGACTTTTCAGGTTTATTGTGAAGAATGGATGATTGATGTTCTTCACTAGACTTCAGTATTCTTTCTTTTAGTGAAGAATTTATGGAGACACAAACACATGTATTGGAGTAATTACTTATGTTCCACTGGACTGTCCAGAAGAAATTGTATGGTGGCAAAATCTGAGATGCCACTTTTTGTCAGTTCTTGCAAATCATTATAAATTGCTTCAGTCTTTAAGGGAATTTGGAAAGGAATTAATTTAAATGAAAATCATAGTTGTTTGTTGTGTTCTCTGTTATGTTGAAAGCTGATAGAATGTAGTCTTATGTATTTCCCTGTGTTGGTTTCCTTTCTCTGTGCTGAAAACTAATAGCAGCCATCTAGGTGACTAGGATGGCAATGAATGACTGTTGTTTTCTGCCTTTAAGGCACACCAGGATTTTTGGATGTACTGTGAGGGTTAGTCTTCTGGAGGAAGAATTGTAATTCTGCAGCAAAGAGTTCCAGACTGAAAAATGTCATCCACATTTTTGGCTGAGTTGGTCATTTTTTTTTTCTTTTTTTTTTTTTTTTTCTATTATTCCATAGTTATTTCTAATATTTTTTTATGGATTTGGTTATCATACAGCTGACTCCAAATATATTAAACCTATGAAATCGTGATTAAATTTCAGCATTAAATTATCCTAGATGTCCTTCAGTGTTATCCATTTTTCATTACTACTGCTTTCATTAAATAATTTCACAATGTTAATATTAATTGTCTTATTGATATCCGGAGAATAAAGTTCAGTTTCTTGACGTTTTATCTGTATTGCCTCCTAATTATCATCATTTCTTACCTTCTTCGTCTTCAGAATTTGCACCAAAACTTGCTCTCCTTTATATTATCAGCAGTTTTATTCTCTTGGCATCTTTAACTTATCTTCCATAAGTTAAAGATGCCAAGAAATTATATTCTTGGATAAAGGATTAAACCAATAATATAATTTCTTGGCATCTTTAATTTATAGTATAACCAAATGGAAAAACTTCCAATATCTTCCACATAAAATCCCTCATTAATAATGCTTTATTTTTTCATATCTCACTATGTAAGTGGCTTATAATATCACTACTTCCTCTACTATGACAGTGCATATTTTCTTCATCAGCCTTAGTGCTTCATGATCACACACCCATCTCTCATAGAGGAATTTAGTGTGTCATTATCTTATTTTAAATTTCTGCTGATAAGTCTTCTTCCATCTTGGTCTGTTCTGAAAGCACTAGAATTTCAATCTTTTACTTTTATATCAAAAATTGTTATGCCAAGATTCAGATCCTTTTTTTTTCTACTATCAGTTATTTCTCCTAATATAAAATGTGATCTTTGGCACTTGATAAAACCATCATAATCAGTCCATATTATTTTTCATTTTATGATCACTAGGAATAATAGTATTATGTTATTCTTTTCCACTTTGACAATGCTACTATACTAAATGTCTAGTCTAATCCTTTGCAGACCCATTAAGTTCTTTCACTAGAACTAATTTCATCATCTTTAACATTCTTTTTGAATTTCTTTATCTCTTCTTTTTCTGACAGTGTGTTTTGCCCCATTGCTACCTATTGGTTTCATTATTTTCTGAACTTGAGTAAATTTTTGTTATACTCAAAGTTCTCAGAACTGTCTAGAGCCATTCCTTGTCAGCATTACAGAAATATTGTTTTTAGGTGGCAGGTGATTTACATCACCCACTGTGAAACACCCAATCCCTGAGGTCTCCTATTGAAGTACTGAGATAGCTTTGAAAAAAAAAAGGTATTGATTTCTAGAATAGTGTTTCCCAGGGGCGGCTCGTGCATAGACACTGCGGAACTGCAGCACCCCCAATTTTTCTCAATACATAAATATATTTATTAATTTATTTATATTTGCTTGCAATATTTAATTTTATCATCAACAATCCTATACTCTTATTTTGTATAAAAAATAATAAAAATCCATCTTGTAGCACTTAGGAGGGCGAAGGATGCTAGCAGCACTGTGTTTACCACAGTGCCATATTGCTACGCACGCAAACATATGGAACGTCATAGTGAGATGCGAGCTATTAGTGTAATGTGGCACTGTGCAGTTCCACTGTTGTTTATATGCAGTTTTGCTCCAATAGTAAAGTATTCATAGTGCTTATCGTGTTTACTCCATCTCTTTAAATATTTGGACATTACAATTAAATAAATACAAATAAAGAAATAACATTTGTTATAATTTTTATTTTAGAACATTATTGGGGTTATGATAATGGATTTTATTTTTAAGTAATTTTGAATTATACTAAACTGTATAATTTTATCGATAATAAACAATATTTTTTCATGCTTAATTTTTTTTTAAAAAAAATTTTACCATAATTTTGATATTTTATCCAAACACGTATACACTGTACTTACAGTATGTACAACCTCTGTCCAAAAAGAAACTGAACTTTTTGAAAATAGAAGAAACTAGTGGTGCCACTTGTTGTATCTTTTTGTTGTCGAAAGCGGCAACCTTCATTAGTGTTGTGTCAACTATTTATGACATTTGTTTCATTAGAAGCCGAGTTATAGTGCCACGAGTGACAGTGTGTTTTGACGAACAGTCGGAAAATGAGTTTCAAACAAAGAAAATGAGTATCTGAAATGCACCAAATGCTTCAAAAAGCATATGGTGATGATTGCTTATCCTGTACTCAAGTTTACGAGTACATGGTCGTGAGATACTTGAGGACGATGAAAAGCCGGGCCGTCCAAAAACTGGACTGAGCGAAGTTAACATCCAAAAAGTGCATGATTTCATCAAAGAAAACCCGAAATTGTCCATCAAATTGATTGAAGATGAATTGGGGATTCCAAAATCAACTATGCACAACATTTTGACCGAGAGTTTGGACCTTCATAAATTGAATTTGCGATTTGTTCCCCACAAGTTGACCGACGACCAAAAAATGTATCTAATTGAACATTGCAAAAATCTCATTAAAACCACTCGTAAGGACTCAAACATCCTTGAAATGATCGTTACTGGTGACAAAACTTGGTTTTTTGAGTACGAGCCCGAAACAAAGCGCCAGAGTGCTGAGTGGAGACCACCAGAAGAGAGACATCCGAAAAAAAGTCGCTTGGAGAAGTCAAAAGTAAAGACAATGATGCTGATTTGTTTCTACGATTCCATGGGCATTCTCCACAAAGAATTTGTTCCGCCTGGCCAAATAGTCAATGGTGTTTTATCTCAAAGTTTTGAAGCGACTGAAAATAAGAATTCATCGCGTATGGCATGAATATCGTGATGACCGACCGTTCATCAAATCCACTGTCACTCTTGGCACTATAACTTGGCTTCTAATGAAACAAATGTCATAAACAGTTGACACAACAGGTGGTGCCACTAGTTTCTTCTATTTTTGAAAAGTTCGGTTTCTTTTAGGACAGAGGGTGTATATTTTGAAAGTTGCAGCATCCCCACGATTTCAAGCCATGAGCCGCCACTGGTGTTTCCAGATTTTTTTCCCTAATTAGCCTGCCCGCAGTAACAATTACAAGTTTCCAACCTTCTGCAAGTAGGATTGACATTAATGTCAGTTCCACTCACAAGAGGTCATATAAATTGCTCTGTGTATATCTATCCTGGTTAAGCAATTTATGGCAGATTCTATGCTGTTAATTTATCCCAAATAACTGTTAAAATTCCTATGCATTTTAATATTAATATGAATATTTAGTATAAAATATTTCATTTGAATTTTAATATTAATTTTAAAATGCTCGCATTCAAAAGATTAAAATTTTTTCTTTTGTAGTCATAACAACAGAGAAGACTAATATTTTACTACGGTATCTTCACCAACAATGGGATAAAAAGGTAAGAATGAACTGTATAATAGCTTTATAATTTTATTGTATTTCATCAAAATGCAAAATATGTGAAGAAGTAGAATATGCATAAATTTAGTTCTTATTATAGTGAATGCAATTTCATTAATTTGTTCACTATTGCAATATATTGAAATGTTTTGAGTGAAACCCACAGTTACATCTTCCTGTCATATGCATCACTAAAGTTTGAAATGGTACTTTTGCCTAGCAACAATTATGTATATTGACCCCATACACAAGAAGTTGAAGAACCAATAGGTATATCAGTGCCATATACGTGAGGATTTAGATGAAGATTAAGAAAATAGAAGTTAATTTTTTTTAAAACAGTTGTGGTTTGGGAATACTTAATGAGGGAGGCTGTTCCAGAGGATAGAGATAGATTGGATAAAAGAGAAGCAGATCTGGCATGTTTGCAGTTGCAGTGCAAAGGGATGTGCGCAGCTGCTACTCTTGTTTTAACAGGGCTGGGAGAAGAATGATGGTTGCAAGTTGGCAAAGCATGGACAATGGAAGTACCTAAAGAATAGACAGTGCTAAAGTATTGTATCTGTGAGATAGAGATTGAAGTGACTCTGGAAGAAAGGGATTATCTATGAGCCAAATTGCTCTCCTCAGATCAGCATTGAGAATTGTTAAGGAGTGTTATGTGCACCACCCCAAAACATGTGAACAGTGTTCTAAAGATAGACTGATTTAAGAGGTTAGTGTGATTAACTGGTGTGTCTCTAGATAGTAAAAAAATTAACTATTAATAACATTATCCATCATATAGGGGAGGATTGAGGTGATGGTGATTGGTCACTAGTTTAATGGTAGATTTCTGTCTTACTTTTTTTTTTTTTTGAATAGGCCAATATAATTGCTTCCATGCATTAGGATAAGTACCAGTTAAGTCTAAAAGATTGTAGAAATAATACAGTATTGGTTAGCTCTGGAACACAAAATTTGTGGATAGAGAGATTCTGCCAGGACCAGAAAATTAATGCTGAAGTTATTTAATATTCTTCTGAGAGAAAAGGCAAGACTGTTTTGGTGGCATTGAAGGGGATCAAATTGTCCTCACCCCTTAGAAAGATATGAGATAATGTTCAAGTTACGGGTTAGAGATGATATTGCTGAAAAATCGCAGGAGGCATATGGTACTCAGATTCTTGTATTGTAGGAGGCAATTTGCCTTATCTGTGCAGGAGTTGGAGAGAAAGAGTGATGTCAGTAGGGCAGCTTTATCTTTGAGTGGTGCCATATGTATGGATGGATGAGAGAGATGGAAGTACAAGTGAACAAAAGTTGGGTCTGACTTCTCAATAAGGGACTAGAAGGACAAGTTTTCTGCTATTGGCCTTTATGAAGTTTTTAGATCTGCTGATACTGTTTTGCATTTATTACATGCTTTAGCATAGGCTGAGTATGAAACTAGAGTTCTTAATGCAAGCCATCAACAGTAAGCTGAGTTGCTGTGGTGTACTTTCTGTTGAATCAAGATTTGGAAAGTGGATGAGAATTTTGGGAAATGAAAGTCTTCATGCCAGTGAGGATAATTTTTGTGATACTTGGAACAGGTGTTTCCATCTGAGGAGCATTAGTCAGACCATGGAAAGGAAAAGTAAAAAATCTGTAGGTCATCCCACTTGGCATGTTTGTAGTGCTGAAGGACAAGATGTTGGGAGTGGTTGGTGGAAAGTCATTCTGTAAGAGAGGAGATTTGCACAAGATTGTGATCCAAGTTACTGATGGAGAGGTGACCTCTCTGGTGTATCTGCAAGGAGAACTGATTAAAAAGTGATCAAGAGTAATTGGTGAATAAAGAGAGTTATTAGGAATTCAGGTAGGTAGATTTATGATTTGTATTAGGTCATTGTTTATAGCAAAGACTTTCATATCCCATCCAGTTTTATCGGTGATGTTGGAGAAGAAGAGCCATTTGGAATTGTAGAATTAAAAGTCACCCAGGAAGATGAACTCATTATTTTGATTGCTGCTGCTGATGCTCGAGCTTCATGGAGAGGAAGATGAAGAGGTCAGAGTGGTTTTCAGAGTTTGAAGAGTGGTAAATTTAGCAGATAATTGGGGCAAGGAAACCTTGGATCTATAGAAATGGTCAAAAGTGTGGAATTCTAAATTAGTCATTTTTTGACAAACAGTGTCAGACTTCACAAAAGTGCATGTCATCCTTGTGATGAAAGGAATTATGAAGTATGTAACTTGGACATTGAAAGACAGTAATGGATTTAGCTGCAATTTGGGTTTCTGTCAAGAGTAAGAGGTCTTGGATGACTAGGTAATGGTGCATGTTGTTTATTTGGTGTTTATGCCACTGATGTGAGTAAAGTGAATGTAAACATGTTTTTGTTGTGGAGATTCTGCCACGATTGATGTGTTGTGCTTGTTTTGTCTTTTTTTGCTGATATTGATTTGTTTTTGTTCACATTATCACTGTCAGTACAGTCATCCCTCGACTTATTCCGTGCTTCCATTCCATAAGGCAGGACGTAAGTCGATACAGTAAATCAACACAGTCATAGGGATGGGACTTAACAATAAAAAGTATACTGTCATTTTAATTTTTAAACATAAAACTGTACTGTGCGTTACTGCCACTATAAAACAGGAGAATAATTAAAATTATAATAACGGAATTAACTCACGTAAAATATTATTTATTAGTAGAATTTTCGCCTGAGTATCACAGGCATCTTCAGTACATGTATAAAGCTAATTAAACAATAATTGACAATTCCAAAAGATGCCACCTAAGTAGCTAATGTAAGATAACTACAAAAAAAAGTCAGTAAATTTCCTAACTTATTATATCTACCATGATGAAGGCTGTTAAGCCAAAACTAGTCGTATTTTTATATTAACACCTTTTTACTTAAACCTCGGTTCTAGTCATTCACTTCTTTATAAAAATATATATCTACTAATTCACATCTGAAAACAAACCCCAACTGAACATCACCAGAGTTAAAGATTGGTACTATCAACATAAGAAGCCTGAATGGCAAAGAGATGGAGCTGGCTGAGGAATTAGATAAGTACCAGATCGACATAATAGGGGTGACTGAAACAAAAATGACCAAAACTGGTGAGATCTTTCTGAGCAATAAATACACAGTTATATTCAGACAATGACAATCAAGGAAAAGGAGTAGCCATATTATTCAACACAAAATACGAGTCTAATCTTCTTGAATGGCAGTCAGTCTCAAGTAGAGTAATGTGGGCAAATATGAGAATGGGGAACTGGACAACGAGACTTATTTGTGCCTATGGTCCCACAGAAGGTTCTACTAAGGTAGAAGTGGAGGAATTTTTTGATGCTTTAGAAAAAGCAACTCACACAATGAAAAAGGAAAAGCTGGTCCTTGTTGGGGATCTAAATAGCAGAGTAGGAAATGATTGTGAGACATACAAAAATATTTTGGGAAAATTTGGAGAAAAGAGCAAAGCTAATAATAATGGCAAATATCTGTTGGATTTCTGCTCAGGACATGGACTGGTTATTACTAACACCATGTTTCAAAATGAAAATGTGCACATATTCACATGGAAAGAAGAGGCTAGGAATAAGAAAAGTCTCATTGACTATGTTATTGTTGATAGTGATGTTTTCTCCCTGGTGCAAGACACCAGAGTGTACAGAGGATTTGAAATTGGAAGTGATCACTATTTAGTCTTAAGCAGGATAAAATTGAATTTCATATTGTAAAGAATAACATGTAAAAAAGTTTTAAAGCGAATAAAAGTTGAGCAGCTCTCAGATGTGAACTGTAGACTAAAATACACAAAGATTATTGAAGAAAAAATGAAAGAGTTTGAGAACAGGAATCAAACCTCGGAGATTCAGTGGCAAACTCTGAAGAAAACATTGATTGATTCTGCCAGAGAGGCATGTGGTGAGGTTGTCTGTAAGGATAAAAAAATCAGAACTCCCTGGTGGACACAGGAAGTTAAAGAGGCAGTGAAGGAAAAGAAGAAAGCATATCAAAAGTTCCTGTCAAATAAGTCAGCTTGTGCTCTTAGAGAATATAGAGACAAATGCAAGAATGCTAAACACTGTAAAACTAGCTAAACAAAAGTCATGGGAGGACTTTGGCAAGAATATAGAAAATAAATATCAAGAAAGTGGCAAAATATTCTGGAGGTTGTTGAAGAAGCTTAGGAATGGAGGAAAGAGTGCTGTAAAAGGAGTTAGAGATGATAAAGGTGACATGAAAACTGGAGAAAAAGATATCCTTGAAGTATGGAGTAATTACTTTGAAAAGCTGCTAAATGAAACGAGCAGTGATGACAGCACAGTGGTAAAAAACACTGATCAGGCATGCAGTCAGGAATACATATCCATACTTGAAGTAGAAAAAGCCATCAAAGGCTTGAAATGTGGAAAGGCAGCTGGAGTAGATGATATTTGACCCGAAATGCTGAAGTATGGTGGTATAAGAGTCTTACAGTGGCTGCACTGCATAGTTCAGAAAGCCTGGACAGAGGGACGAATTCCTGATGATTGGAGTAGAGCTCTCATAGTACCCATATATAAAAAGGGAAATAAAACTGAATGTGAGAATTACAGAGGTATTTCACTACTGAGTGTTCCTGGCAAGATCTATGCAAGTATACTTGAGAAACGGTTCAGAAGAATTGTGGAAGAAAAGCTGGGTGAAGAACAAGCTGGATTCAGGCCAAATAGAGGCTGTCAGATTCAGATCTTCACTTTACGACAAATAGTCGAGAAAGCATGGGAATATAACAAAGATCTGTATTTAAGTTTTGTCGATTTGGAAAAGGCATATGATAAGGTGCCAAGGGAGAAGCTATTCAATACGCTGCAGTTATATGGTGTCAATGGGGCATTATATCATGCAATACTTAGTCTTTATTTGAGTTGTAAGTCAGCAGTTAGAATTGAAGGAAGTACAGGAAGATGGTTTAATGTTAAATCTGGTGTGAGACAAGGATGTACATTATCCCCGCTGTTATTCATTATCTATATGGATCACATTATGAAGGAAAGTGGTATTAAACATAATATCAAAATTGGAGATGTTAATGTCAGCTCTTTGCTTTATGCGGATGATGTTATACTTCTAAATAAATCCGCTACAAGTCTGCAAGATTCTCTGACTAAATTGAATAGCTGTTGTAATAGATATGGTATGAAGGTCAGCAATAAAAAGACAAAGACAATGAAAATAGGCAGAATCATTGAAAATGTCAACTGTGTTCTGAATGGAGAACCTATGGAACAAGTAAAACATTTCAGCTACTTAGGCACGATTTTTACTGAAGATGGTAAATTAAATATAGAAATAGACAACAGAATCAGCAAAGCTGGTATGGTGGGAAGTCAATTGAATAAATTCATATGGAAGAGGAGAGAAATTAGTCAGAACACTAAATTAGCTGTATACAAGACAGTGTTCAAACCAGTTTTAACTTATGGATCTCAGAGCTGGGTCAGAAGTAAAACACTTGACCAAAGACTAGAGACCGCAAATATGAGAGTCCTGAGAAAGATTATAGGCGTGAACAGATGCCATCAATGGCAATATCATATTAAAAACAAGGATATTAGGAAAGAACCTGACATTGTGAGCATCCAGGAATGTGTTAGCAGAGCTAATCTCAGGTGGTATGGTCACCTAAACAGAATGGGCGAGAAAAGATTAGCAAAACAAGTGTTCTCTGCCAGGTTGGCAGGAAAACAACCTAGAGGAAGACCAAGATATAGGTGAATTGATACGGTACAAAGTGCCTTAGAAGATAGAAATATAAGATCTGATAATGTTGGAGTCTTGACAAGTAACAGACTGATTTGGAGGAAAATGGTAGATAGGAAGTTAGTAATGATATAATTTTTTCATATAGTACTGTCATATCCTGTACACCCCTTGTGGGTACATGGCAGGAATTTGATGATGATGATATATTTACCCACCTTTACGAGTTGGCCTGGTGTTGCACTACCTTTTAGACTTGAACTACGTTCAGGTGCAAACCTAACTGTTTTGTTTACTTGGGAGAAGGATTTTAAAAAAAAAAAAAAAGTTTATAAAATTACTTGGTATCCTTAATATATATATCCACTATATATATATCAAAAGATAATCCGAAATTTGAAACATTTTTGTCACGTATTTTTGTCTCTGGCTTACCAGCCCGGAACTCGGAGGGGTTGGAAGCTGTAGGTGCCAGGGGGAAGAGTCCCCCCCCTAGTGTGTGTGTGTGTGTGTGTGTACAATTAAAAAAGTTTGTACTTTATAAATCAGCTAATCTTTCCTATCTCCCACAAAGGGGGAGAATAGCCCCCCTAGTATATATATGTGAGTATATATAAAAAGTGATAGAAATAGGGTAAAATATCCATAGCCCACCCATGGTACAAAATGTACTATAGGTTTGCAAATAACCTTTCATGGATTGGAGCAAGATAAACAGCAATGATGATAATATTCATTCTTGTTGGATTCCTCATCTATCCACTGTGAAAGTGTTCTGTTTATTTTTGCTGTAGATTGTTAATTCCAGTATGTTTTTTTTCCCCTTGTATCTTTTGAAGCTGGTCCATTGTTTTCTGTGATCCCTATGTGTTTTCCATGAGAGGCAGGGCCAAACAAATGCTTCTTCAGAATCTAAAACACAGGTGAATTGGTTTCAGTACTGTTTCTTTTAAATATCATACTAAATCTATGTTGTTCTTCAGCTATTTCAACCTATTCCAATATTATTTTAAGTAATAATTTCAAGGCACATTCATTAAGGTGATTGGTCTGTAATCTGTACATCCTAATTTTTTGGTGTTGGGATAATTGAATTTACTATAGTTTTATGCAAGGTTATTTTCTAAATTTATAACATTGCATTTATAATTTTACAATTTAAATTGCTTAGTTTCTTTAACGTTTTAGTGCTTTTCTTAACTTCACTTAAAATTGAATTCATAGAATGGCCATCTAATTTGAGCATGAATCTTATTCATTTTTTAGTTTAGTTTTTAGTTCTTTATTGTTTGAATAATTAGGTTTTTCATATAGTTAATCCAGTGTTCTAGGATATCCATCTTTTTTATTTTTATTTTATATATACTGAGTTTTTTCTTTTTTTTTTTTTTTTAAATTTTTCTGAAATTCTTTTATCTTGCTGTATTTTGCAGAATCATAGTGACTAAGTTTTCATTACTTTGATATCTTCATTCAGGAATATTTTCTTTACCTCATAGTATTTTTGAGCTATTTCTTTAATTTTCTGTATTCACTTAAATCACCCCTTGTCTTTTTTTTTCTTTGTTTTTATGAAGTATTAGGCCTACTGAATGTTTTTGAGCATCATTTCCTTTAAAGTATTTTGTCTTCATTATCACAATCAGTTTTTTTGCAGTTATCTCACAATTTTCACAATGAAGTAATTCTTAAATTTAATTACCTGTTTATTCTGTATATTTATCCAATGCATATTTATCATTCAGTTTAGTTTCAAGTTTTTGTTACTGTTCTTTGTGACTGCAATTTTATGTTGTGGTACTACTAATGGATTGTGGTCTGAATTTTAGTCAGCAGTATAATCTCTTAACTTGTTTTACTTTCTAAACCTGTGTTTAAATTATAAAATAGATTTGATTCCTTATCAACTTTCCAAGATTGTGCAATGTGTATTGTCTTCTTGGATGGTTTCTGAACCAAGTATTAGTCATTATTGAATAGTTTTTTACCTCGTTCATTTCTTTCTCCGAGCTCCAAATTTCTTAGTTTATTTTCACATGTTATGTTGTTTGCTTTGGGATTCATATCATCCATCATTATCAGAAACTCACCAGCTTGCAAACAGTAGAAGGATTAAATCACTTAATGTTCTAACTGCAGACTTTGTGCTGCAGTTAGAACATTAAATCCTGGTCTGGTTGGTGGAGCACATGCTTTCCATCCAACAGGATGTAGGGTGGAATCCTACTTCAGCATGCATGTTTGTGAAATTCTGAAGTAGCTGGTAGATGTTTCATTCTCTACCAGCTTAAGACCACTGCCCTCCTAATGAAAGGCTGAAGTTGTTGGAAAAAGAAATGCTTGGTTTGATTTGGTTTGAGCATGAGTTCCTGGATTATCTAATTTTAGCTAATCCTCACTACTAAAAAATTATTTATTATTAAGTTAATCAAACCACCACAACAGCCGAATCAGAGAAGCATATGGCCACTGTGGTAGCATGACATTGATAATTCTGCTTCATTTTAATTTGCTGAAGAAAACAGATTGTACATGGACTATCTTTTGTTGCTCCTTTAGTTCTCCACTTCATTCTGCATAAAGACAACTGGGGGAGAGAGAAATAGTCTGTTACAATCTTTCTGCAGACCAGTGTATTTAAAGATTGAGTGAGGACACCTTTTAAAAAAGCTTTTGCTTTCCCTAAATTTAAGTGTATATTTGCATGGTGAGTGGAAATTGTGACTTTACTAACATCTGTTGGGCTTCAGAAATTGTATTTATCCAAGATAAGTTGCAATGGAAACTACCATTGCTAGTTTCGGTACAACAGTGGCAAGCATGTATCAAGCTCTATGAAATAATCTTCATGTGATAGCTTATGATGTCACAACTCTAGATTAGATATTTCAGGAAGTTTATAGCATGCAAGGTGTCATCATTATCATGATAATGATGATGATGACACCTTGCATCATCATTATCATGAACTTCTTGGTATGTACTAGTGTTTGGAATGTACAAGATACCATGACAGTACTGCATGATAGTCATTATTCCTAATCTCCTGTCAACAGTTTTTCTTCAAATTAGTCTGTCACTTGCCAGCACTGCAGCATTATTGTCAAATCTTATATTTGTTTTCTAGAACACTTGACTACATCAGTCCACCTAGGGTGCTATTGAACACCTGTTTTGTTAACTGTTCCACTCCTATTCTGATGAGGTGACCAATACCACCTTAGATTGTGAATGTTGTTACTTGTGAGTGTTGTTCCTGATATCTTCATTTGTAATATTATTCTACATTGATCAGAATAATATTTTTGTTTGTGGTTACCTGTCTTTGATCAACTGTTTCATTTCTAACCCAACTCTGAGATCCATGAGTTAAAATTGGTGTGAACACTATCTTGTGTACTGATAGTTTAGTGTTATGGCTAATTTCTCTCTTATTCTATATGAATTTATTCATCTATTCAAATAAATCTATTTCCATATTTAATTTGCCATTTTCACTAAAACTGTTGCCTAAATAGCTGGAATATTTTACTTGTTCTATAAGTTCTTCATCGGGAATGCAATCGAAATTATCCATGTTTCTGTCTGTTTTCGTAGATTTTATCTGTTTATTGTTAATTTTAATGCTAGATTTGTAATAGCTGTTACTCAATTTAGTTAAAGAATCCAGAGACTTGCACCCGATTTGTTTAAGAGTGTAGAACATCTGCTTAAAGAAAAGAGCTAAGTTCACTATCTCTGATCTGATATCAGGTTTTTAACAGCTTTCTTTCATAATGTAAATCTGTATAGATGGTGAATAGAGTGCATCCTTATCTAACACCTGATTTTGCACCAGACCACCTTTCTGTGCTTGCTTCAATTCTCAGTACTGGCTTCAACTGAAATATAGATATATATTGCTCTTGCCAATGTCCCATTTACCTCGCATAATTTTATCTTTCTGAAAAGTTTTGCAGTCTTGTTGTCTACTTCATTTAATTTTTAAATACAAAGGACTTTAGTAACAAAAGTCCTTTATTAATCACTGGCCTAGTTGGCTGAGTGGTTAACATATCTGCTCTCCAGCCAATAGACTGCGGATTTGAATCCCACTAGGGGCATGAATGTTTGTGATTTTCCTACTAACTGTTTACCATATGTACTGCTATTACCAGTGTCCTGCCTCAGTATGACCTTTGATGTCTTTGTGCCATAAAAAAAAAAAAAATCAAAAAGTCAAAATCCTTTGTTAATCCTATTGCGTATTTCAATGTTTAATTTGTTATCTTTACTAAAAATTATGCCCAAATAGCTGAAATGTTTTAATTGTTCTGTAGGTTTCCCATTCAGGATGTAGCTTCTGTGTTCAGTATTCCTACCTGTTTTCATAGTCTGCTTTTTTTATTGCCAATTTACGGGCCATATTTGTTACAACAGTTTTGACTTAAGCAAAATCATGCAGACTTGTACTAGATTTATTGAAGAGTATTATATCATCAACATAAAGTAAAGAACTGAGATTAACATCTCCAATTTTGAAGTCTGGACCTAATGTCATTTTCCTTCATAATGTGACACATAGATGATGAATAACAGAGGAGTTAGTATCTACCCTTTGTCTTACACCTGGTTTTATTTTGAGCCATCTTCCTGCACCTCCTTCAGTTCTAACTGCTGACTGTTACCTGTGTCCTGCCTCAGTATGACCTTTGATGTCTTTGTGCAAAAAAAAAAAAAAAAATCAAAAAGTCAAAATCCTTTATTAATCCTATTGTCTATTTTAATGTTTAATTTACTATCTTTACTAAAAAATTATGCCCAAATAGCAACTCATATACAGACTATATAATGTCTGATTTACACCATATAATTGCAAGATGCTGATGTCCTGAGTTCTTCCTAAACATAACTGCCTTTTCCAATGATTCATTTGCTTGCATAATATGACCAGAATACATCAACTTCTATTTAGCGATCATTGCCTCAAAGGAGCATTCTGTATGTATACTCTCTAAAACCTTTATTGGTCATTCTTGCATTCCTTGAAATTCTTAATAGTTTTCTCTGTGCCCATAATTCAAATGAATCAATTTTTTCTGTCTCTTTTCCAGCTTTCACATCCATACATTACTACTGGAAATACCTTTGCTTTGACAATTCTAACCTTCGTGGCCTTTCATCTGTATTTTTCACATGCTTTTATCAGATCTAGAAAAACATAATCTCTGTTATTATATTCCCATAATTTCTCATCTCTTTCAGTTAAAGTGAAAATCTGATCTGACAATCTTTATTTGGCATGAACCTAGCTTATTCTTCTCCATGTTTGCTTTCTGCATTTTTTCTTAGTCTCTTCTCAGCTATTTTTGCATAATACTAGGGAAATTCCTCTGTAATTTTCACATTGTTTTACCCCCTCCCCTTTTTTTTTTTAATAGATCAATACTATGAAAGATCTTCTCAGGTCATCTGGGATTTGACCTTCTGACCAGGCCTTTGAATCATGCAGTGTAGCCACTGAAAGTTTTATACCTAGATAAAAAGTTACATATTGTCTACTCCATCTTTCTACATTTCAAACTTTTGATAGTTGTTTCTATCTCATGTATTTATATGCATTCCTTCTTCTTGAATATTTTCTACTACTGTTCTGTAACTTCTTGTTTCCAGTAATCTTTCTAAGTAATTTCTAGATATCCAAAATATCTTTAGTTTCAGTTTTCATGCCACATTTGTCATCATTTACTGCTTTTGCTGTGCTCTTTCTTCCATTTCTAAGCTTTTTAATTACCTTCAGAACATTTTGCTGCTATCCTGATATTTATATTCTATGTTCTTACCAAAGTCTTTCCATGATTTTTTTTTTTAGCTTCTTTTACACACAGCTTACTTTTTTCTCTGTATTCTCTCAGAGCACATGTTTACTTACTTGCTGGGAACCTTCTATATTCTTTCTTCTTTTCCAGCTGCCTCTAGAATCCACCATGTATTTTGAATTTTCTGTCCTTTTCTTTCTGGCCAAGTCTTTAATTCAAAGTTTGTCACTGAGAGACTTTGAGGTTTAGTTCTTGTTTTTGAACTTTATCATTTTTTTCTTGAGACATATTTGTATAGTTGATTCTGCAGTTCATCTGTAAAAGCTACTCAATTCCTTTTGAAACTTTTTTACATATTTTTTTCTTTCTAGACTGGTGGAGACCTCAATAAAAGTCAACCTTTTGTGTTGACTTTTATTGAGGAATGTTTTGCTGACCTTTCCTCTCCTATTTATTTAGATGCAGGCAATAAGACACATAAGATAGAAAAGAACTAGAAGAGAATGAAATGATAAAAATGAAAATCCAGAATTCACAATTAAATTTCATCATCATGCTCTTCAAGAATTTAGGCCTAGAGTGGCCTGTTCTGGCCTTAGAAGTCATAGTTGAATCTCTTTAGAGGATGTCCTGGTTTTCTTTTTCCAAATGGTACAATTAAATTTCAAAATATTTATTAACTTAATGTCACTTACCTCAAACCTTTAGTAATGTCAAAGATCAGTTATTGTGCCCTGTTGAGGGGGGGGGGAAGGGGAGGAAATGCTAATACTTTCTTCGATGTTTATTTCCTGGAAATCAAGTTGGGATCCTTCCCCCACAAAAAAAATTCACTGTAGTAAACATCTATTGATTATTGTACTAAGATTGTTCTATAATTGTATGAAATCATTCTATTAAAATTTTAGTTAATTTTTTTAATATGTGTTCTCTTCCATGTAATTTTATGAATGTGGCATTCACTTCCCCTTTTATTGAAACTAGAGTGTTTCTTGTGTTTTGATAGATATTTATATTTCATAGAATTCTTTGAAGAAACGGGATTCTAATCGTGCTAGCTTGGGTTCAGAGGATGACATTGCAAGGAAAAGGATGAGACAAGAAGCTGCCGATCAGGATTCATCATGAATTGGACAAAGTTGTGCCTAAAGAATGGTATTCTGAGAATAGTAAAATGAAAGAAAAAGTTTAAGGAATTTTTCTGTGCATGTGTTTGTATTGAAAAACAGGGATCAGTGCTCATATCATTATGAGTTACCAATTTAACTTTCTGTAACAAAATTACGTGCAGTTTTTAAAAAAAAATCGATATCAGTAGTAGCATATTTTTTTTCATTTGTGTTTTGTATTTTCTGTTTTGCAGATATTGCCAAATACAGTGCCTGTTTGTTATTGTGGAATTAGCAATAGTCAATATCTGTGTTTACCTATCTGATCCTCTGTAAGATAGCTGTGGTGACAACACTAAGAAATGATTCCATAATGTATTGCATTGAAAATGAAAACATAGGAGAAAAGAAAATGGAGGGAGTTCACTGAGTGGAATAGGAGTTTCCTTGATGTCAGGAGTTGTTGGATTGAAATTTTATTTGGATTTAATACTTTTATCAGATGGCTGAAAAATTACATATTCCATTCAGCGCAGTTATTCTCATTGACGGTTGTAAAAGTTCCTTTTTTTGAATCGATATCCAAGTATTGCATATTACTTTGACAAGAAGTTTCTGTGCCAATGCTGTTGTTTTGTTATGTAAATCTTTGTGTATACAGAGTACTTTCATAATTCACCTTAATTCATCATGTATGCTCATTCTCAGTTCTTCAGTAGCTTTTTTTTCACATTGTTTTGCCACTTGTTTAAACCTGCACTGTGTGTGTGAATAATAAATCTTTATGCTGCAAATACTTTCTCATTTCATTACTTTTATTTTGTTATTGTGAAAAATAATGAACTGCTGTGTATAATAAATTTGTCAGTTTTTTTAATTATTATTATATAAAACTGTAAACAGATATAACTTCAATTAAAATTGTTAAGTGGACAACTTTTTAATACACTTAATTTCCTTTTGTAAATAATTTTCTTCTGCTTTCTTGGTGAGACTAAGAAATATATGCCAAGAATGCAGTTGAATAAAATTCAGTATGAAAATAAATTTTTCATGTATTAGTATTTTAAAGCATTGAGGTTCCTCTTATTGTAATTAGATCATAAATGCTTTAGTACTTATTATTATACATTCAGCTCTGAAGAAAATTTTGTAATTTATTTTACAAATTACAGAAGTAGATAGTTTCAGAAAATGTTATTAGTTGTGAAAATTCATGTTTTAGATACTTCTTTTTTCCCCTTATTTGAGACAAAGTGCTCATTTTTAATTAGTTTGACTACAAAATTACTCATTATATACAGCATTTCATCTGCTGTCTTCTTAGTTTGGAAATGTATGATGTAACTGTAGTAAATTTGTTGGCTGAGCAGTTAGCGTATGCACTCTCCAGCCAAAAGGCTGCTGGTTCAAATCCCACCATGGGCAAGGATGTTTGTGATTGATTGTGGAAATAGTGGTGGTGGCAGACAGTAAACAGCATTGGTGTAGTTGTGGATTTGAGTAGTGGAGACGGTCGTCCACTGTCCAGTCAAAAGGCTGCGGGTTCGAATCCTGCTACGGGCATGGATGTTTGTTAATATCTTTTCCACCCCACCCCCCTCATAATGGGCACTGTCTTCATGCTTCACCATCCTTCCCAAAAATATGCACAATTCATACTCTGGCATAAAATCCTAACATCCAGTACAAACTTTTTCCATCCTATATATTGGAAATCTTGCTGTTAAGATCTCAGTCTTACTCAAGAGTTGCAATATCGGAGTGCTTACGAACTGTCCATTACCTCTATATCTCTGAAAGATGTATTCCATTCTACAAACATCCAAGTGTTTATAAAATTCCATGTTTGTGATCTACCTTACATATGTCAGACAGAAGTATTGAAATCAGAAAGAAGGAACATCTCACTGGCATTGATACAGAGTTGCAGAAAGATCTGGGTTTGCATGTCATTCATCTACCACAAATGCTATTGATTGGGATACATCCATCATGTCTCATCCAGAGGTAAACTTCCTTTCATGTCAAATTAGTGAATCCACTGCTGTTCACACATATGGCTTCCTCAACACAAATCAGAGTTACATTTGAAATAATGCCTGGAAGTCACTACTACTCAATTCTCTCAATATATTCAAATTTGTTTTCCAAATGCCCTCAAAAGACAGGTGACTCATACTGCATATCATCCGTGTTCATTTTAATTGTTGCTATTGTGACCATTTACTTGTTTCGGTTTTTAATTTATAATCCTTTCTTTGTTTATTAACCTGAAGAAGCTAATGGTCCTTAGTGCACGAAAGTAGGCTGTGTATGCTTCATATATAATACCTGGTAACTATTAAATCTCATATTTAATCAGTAAAGGTCTCCATTTCTGGAATAAAATGCAAACCATACAAAAGTAACTACAACTGTTTCTACTGTTTTATTAGTAGTGATCATAAATACCACCTTCAGATATGTGCAAATTGCATAGTGCAACTCAGTTCTGCAACAAATTATAACCTTACATTTAGCATGCATCAGAATGTCTTCTTTCTATGCAGACAAAGTTGATAATTCAAAATTGGTTAGGCTTCATGAAATCTTGTCATTACTGTTTGATATATTGCTGGGCAAGGATCTAGTATGATGAGAATTTATTTAGATACTGTAATTATTGAGTTTTTGTTATTAGAGATCTATTTGTACATACCCATTTTATAAATTTCTCTCTCCAGTGTTCTAATTATCACATTTTCAAGACTGCTTGTTTCAGTGCATTCTGCTAATGTTGGAATACCAACTCTTAGTAAAATAAATTCAAGAATAAAGGTAAATAGAAATCAAATGATTCTCTACAGTGATAGTGCAAACTTTTTGCAAATTTTAGATTGCAAAAATTTGCAGATCTCAGATTTTTTTTTTTTTTTTTTTTTTAAGTCTGCATGAGTTACATACTGGAATTCCTCGTCTAACATTTATAATCAACAGTTAGCTAATTCAGAGCATCATGGGTTATTTTTTTTGTATATCCCTTAGTCAAACAAAAAAAGTAGTTGTAGTACTAGCCAATGGATCAGCAGAACATGAAACCTAAGAAATTATTATTGTATATTGTAGATCTTCTTGGATTTATCCTCTTTCAGAGTTGTTGAAGAATTTATTATCCTGATTTTAAACAAATCTTCAACCTTAGGTTCACAGCCCGTTTTTAATGGCCAAATGTAGTGTGTGTGCATGCACACACACACTTGACTATCATGATATTTTCTTTTTATTGAAACTGTTTTCTTGAAATAAAATTCCAAGTCTGTGGAAATAAATTCTCTTTTCAGCTTTTCTTTATGTTAATTCCACCTATAAAAAATTGCAGACCTATTCTGCATTTAAGCACTGTTGAGTAGTCTAATGTTAAATAATCTGGTTTCTCCAATAATCTAGTCTATACGCACGGATAGGCTTATGTGTTCGTCAGACATTTTTGTAATAGATTTCACGGTTTGATATGAACACAGATGATTAAGAAAATAACTATTAACTTAAAAGCTAATATTTCTCTGGTATTATATCCAGCATCTTCAGAGCACACAACACAAAGTTTGTTACAAATGCAAAACAACCACAATCTGGTGTAACAGTGGGGCTAGTAAAAGTAATTGCAGCGTGCAACACAAGACTAATGTCCTAATATGGTGCCATCTAGGTTTAAAAAAAAAAAAAAAAATTAAAAAAAAAATAATAAAAATTCAAAGTTTTGAAATAGTATTCCAAATGATAGTCTTAGAAAGTTTGAAAAAATGAAATAAATAAAAGTAATAAATATTAATTTGATCTTAAGATGACTGTCTCCCAAATCTTTGGTAGATTTATACAGCCATACTTGTTAAGCCTTAAAACATACTCCAAACCTTAGGAGTATGTTTTAAGGCTTCTGTTGATTCCAGGAACAACCTCTCTGACTTGTAGAAGCTTCTGTGCATTACTTTTGTTTCTTTCCAATTGATCCTGTGTGCAGGGGTATCCAAAGCATGGTCAGCCAGACCCGACTTGCCATAGCGAAAGGGTCGGATATATTTTTTGTGTTCACTGATGCGGATGTCCACAGTTCTTCCTGTCTGTCCGTAGTAGGCTTGATGGCAAGAACAGGGCACTTCATAGACTCCTGGATGTGATAAAGGAGTGCATTTGTCCTTAGGTGAACGGATGAGAGTTGCTAATTTTACATACAGTTTAAATACTGTGCGTAGTTGGTGTTTGTTAAGCACCCTAGATATCTTTTCAGATGTGCCTTTAATGTATGGGATGGTGATAGTTTTGTTGTAGTCTTCTGTGGTAGATAGAGAGGATTTATGGGTAGCATTTAGTATGTAATCTAGTTTATGGGGATTATAACCGTTAAGAAGGTGTGTCGTAGGTGAGAAAATTCAGCAGTGAGAGCAATGTCATTGGAACAGATTGCTCTAGCTCTATGGGTTAGTGTTTTTAAGATACCATATTGTTGAGAAGGGTGATAGTGTGATTGTTTGTGTAAGTATCTCCCTGTATGTGTGGGTTTTCTATAAACCGAAAATGATAAGGAACCTTCTGGAAGACGTGTGATCAGTGTGGGTCCAGGAAGGGTAGGCAGTCATTGGCTTCTAGTTCCATTGTAAAGTGGATTTTAGGGTGCTGGCTATTTAGATGCACTAAAAATGTATTCAATGTGTCTGGGCCATGTGGCCAAATAGCAAATACATCATCAACATAGCGTAGCCAGAGACTAGGTTTGAGAGTGGCTGTGTTGATAGCTAGTTTTTCCAGATGTTCTATGTAGAAATTGGCTAAGGGGGGAGAGAAAGGGGCGAACCCATAGCTGTCCCATCTTATTGTTTGTATATTTTCCCTTTTCAAGTAAAATAACTTGCCTGTACTGCGAATTTAAATAGCTGAAATATATCTAGGGGAAATTGTGAATTTAGTAAGTTAAGTGTTTCAATCAGTGGTACAGTGGCTCTCACTGCTGAACTTTCTCACCTACGACACACCTTCTTAACGGTTATAATCCCCATAAAATAGATAACATACTAAATGCTACCCAGAAATCCCCTCTGTCTACCACAGGAGACTACAACAAAACTATCACCATCCCATATATTTAAAGGCACATCTGAAAAGATATCTGGGGTGCTTAACAAACACCAACTACGCACAGTATTTAAACCTTATGTAAAATTAGGATGTGATAAAGGACAAATGCACTCCTTTATCACATCCAGGAGTCTATGAAGTGCCCTGTTCTTGCCATCAAGCCTACTATGGACAGACAGGAGTCAGTGAACACAAAAAATATATCCGACACTTTCGCTATGGCAAGTCGGGTCTGGCTGACCATGCTTTGGATACCCCTGCACACAGGATCAATTGGAAAGAAACAAAAGTAATGCACAGAAGCTTCTACAAGTCAGAGAGGTTGTTCCTGGAATCAACAGAAGCCTTAAAACATACTCCAAACCTTAACAAGTATGGCTGTATAAATCTACCAAAGATTTGGGAGACAGTCATCTTAAGACCAAATTAATATTTATTACATTTATTTATTTCATTTTTTCAAACTTTCTAAGACTATCATTTGGACTACTATTTCAAAACTTTGAATTTTTATTATGTTTAAAAAAAATTTTTTTTTTTAAAACCTAGATGGCACGACATTAGTCTTGTGTTGCACGCTGCAATTACTTTTACTAGCCCCACTGTTACACTGGATTGTGGTTGTTTTGCATTCGTAACAAACTTTGTGTTGTGTGCTGTGAAGATGCTGGAACACCAGCGAAATATTAGCTTTTAAGTTAATAAATAGTTATTTTCTTAATCATCTGTGTTCATATCAAACCGTGAAATCTATTACAAAAAAATCTAGAGTCTAGACGAAGTATTTTTTATTCATGCCTCCAATAAACAGAGTGGTTATCTTATACTAGGTGACAGAAATCATCTATTATTAGAACACATTCCCGAATATCCATGCTCACAGCAGAATTAAAAAACATGAATAAACAACCTGCTAGTTTGAGAATAGTATGTT
Organism: Typopeltis vanoorti; assembly: GCF_054136105.1. Taxonomy (NCBI): domain Eukaryota; kingdom Metazoa; phylum Arthropoda; class Arachnida; order Uropygi; family Thelyphonidae; genus Typopeltis; species Typopeltis vanoorti. The sequence goes on from NC_143564.1 coordinate 112,019,391, forward strand.
GTCTTTACAGTGGGAAGGAATATAAAAATTATGAATAAAGCTCATGTTGCAGACAAAATTTGAACCTAGATGTTCTTCAGGCTAGTGATAGAAAGTAAAACCAAATTATACTGAGTTTTTCAGATATACTTGATGTCTTTGTTTGGTTTTTATTAATAATGTAAAGGCAAACCTGAGGTTTCAATAAGAATGTATTTAATAAATGATTTATGGTTTAATATGTCGTGGAAAAGAAAAGTGAGTTTAGTGAGTCATAATTTAATGTGAAAAGAACCTTAATCATTATATACATAAATTAAGTGCTAAAAAGAATTAATGAAAATAATATAAATGGTAAACAAAATAAAAAATAACTAAAATATTAAAAATAGAATATATTTATTTATTTATTTATTTTTTTTAAAAAAAAAAAAAAGGTAATCATCTTTCTTTGCTGTTCTTGAAATTAGATCCTGAATCTATAAAGCATTTAGAGTATGTTATTTCATCAATAAGGACTAAATGAAAAGTATCCAAGAACTAAACATGCCTTTGAAATAACCAACAAGGATGATTTGATGTTTACCTTTCAGATGAGACCTTTTGTTTAGGATTTTCAGTTAACAAAAGTTGTCATTCTCACATGGACCTGGTAGAAATTGCCCTGAAACATCAAATGAACTGGCTAAAGAACTCATGCAGTTCATTCACTAGAAACAAAAAATATCAGTGAAATATTTACATACTGTGCCATTAATTGCTTCAGTTATAATTTTGACCACCTGCAATATAAGTTTTGTTAAAAGCAGTCAATAATATAACTTTTAAATAAAGATATACAAGCTTCTTAAAAATCTTATGCAGCTGCTCACCAGATTAAGCTGGAAAATTTCAAAAATCAAAGTTATATATATAAAATCATAGGTTACTGCACTGCCTAATTGGAAAATTCATGGACTTCTGTGTACTCTCTGAATTTTAATATTACATTTATTTACTCAGAAAACGTTTTTAAAGCAAAAGCTTGATTTTGTTCCAAAATGCTTTGCAGTTCCCCCCCCCCCACACACACACTCCATGTTAAGAATCAGGTGCCTAAGCAGAATGCAAGTGCCTTGACTCATGTAGCTGAACTGCCATTAGAGATGCAGCGTTTAAATGATAAACATAATTAAATTCAGATTATGGTTATACTGTCATTTGGATTATCTCAGAAAAAAATACAAAACAGCATCTGGATAGGTTAAATATAAACATTTTATCCAGTTAAACATGACTTGAGCGTGATGATAAATTTTATATTCTGCTGACAGAATGTGACATTTTGTTTGTTTTTAGCGAATAGCAACATTCATTGCAGATGAGTCAAATTTTTTATGCAAAAGTTATTTGTATTTAGCAAATGGGATTTTGTTTGCATTAATCTAATTTACATTTAAATGAGAAAAACCATTTGTAACATTATGTTCTTGCAAAAAAGTCGAATGTGTGATGAAAGAGCAGTAATAATGTAACTTGCCATCTCATAAAATTTAAAAATACGAATGTACAGTCTTTTGTGGAACATTACTTTTGGATTATAATGCTAATGACCTCACTTTTTACTAGTTTTTGCTAATTACCTCACTTTATATATATATATATATATATATAATACTTTAATACTACAGGTGGGCTTGTTGATAAATAGTTTGGAAACCTTGCAATAGATAGAAAATAACTTTTTTTTTTTTTGTCAAGCCACTTCAGTCCTCAAGTAAGTCATGTGGTGGTCTCAAACCATGAAATTCATCTCCCACAGAAAAACATTTCACCACTCATGGCCATAGTGATTTGAACCCATGACCTATTGATAAGAAAATGTGAATAAAGCTATGTTTGTGTGGTCTGCCAGCATTTTTTTTTTTTTTCTCATTTTGAGTACAAGAATAATTTTCTTAAAAAATAAATAATAAAACACTGCTAAAAAGGTTGAGTATAATTATTTTTTTTAATATCTATAAACACTGCATAAAATTCCCTTCGAATAACAAACTGTTTGGTATGCCTTAATGTTTGTTTCTGATACCTCCCTTCATATCAGTGATGGCAGGTCTCAGAATATATATATAATATTAATATATAGGACTGATAGCTTTTAATGTAATTGCATTTTAGTCCTGTAATGTGAAATAATATTCATGGATTACTTTAACTGCTGCTATAGAATGCAGTCATTACTCAGCTAATCTACCAGCAAATTGATTTCCCAGTGCAGAGGAGTAATTGTGAAATTACTATAACAGGTACCTCATCATGCAATAGACATCACTTGTTTTTCTTTTACCTGAATTAATACCCAAATGGGAAAGGCTATGAAGAAAAAAAACAGCTTTCCTTGAGATATGGTGAAGAAAGACTTATTGACTGTTTAGACTTATGGATGGTTGCATAATCTCTGGTGAAAAAGGACATTAGTTGTGAATTATTTCAAAGTGCCATAATTGCCAGGCTATGGAAGTTAAACCAGTGCCTGCTGTACAGAAAAGCAACACCTCTATAGCACATTTGTCAGATCATATACAGTCTTGCTGGAAACTGAGTAGCATTCCCTTTCTAAGGGAATACTGCTTCATTCAAAGCTTTCTTCCTCCTACCTTCCTCGTGCATTCAGTATATTGCATCCATCCTAGATGAAGCCTCATCAGTCTTTCCTGTATGTATACATTGATGAATTGTCTGTTTTGTATTTATGTGCATTGATAAATTAAAAATATTTACAAACATCTAACTTATAAATATGTTTACAGTATATCTTTTTGTATGATCATAATAAAAGTGTGGTTAAAATATTTTTGATACGTTAAAATAAATGTTTGAGAAATATCTTTTAGTTTTCTATTATTTCCTATGGGAAAAAAATTACTTATCCATTTGGATTTGACATAGAGAACATTTTTTTTAGGAGGGGAGGGGGGAGAATTGGTTGACCATCCTATTTTCTAAAGGAAATAAAATTTAAGAAAGTTCATCCTTATTTTACTCATGCATGAGCAAAACTTTGCAGTGAAATATTTGCATCACTTGACAGGCTACTATGTAATGAGCAGCTGACTTCATATCAAATTGCTCTAGCATCTCATAATGCATAGCAGAACTTCCTTCTTTAGTGTACATATGAGAGGTATTATCTAGACCAGTGGTCGCCAAAGTGGTCGATATAACATTGTTAGGGGTCGATTTGGGCTCAGGGATCGATAGAAAAATATAAGACATCATTGTACGGGTAATATTTAATTCGGTTAACTTGAATTATCTCCATCCTGAATGACAATGAAATTAAGAGTGAATCGTGGGAACAGCGACATGAATAGGACCTGTAAGACGGAGCTAGGTCATGAAAATAGTTACGGAGGCCAGTCAAGTAGGCCAAAATGACGTATTTACCAACAAGCATCTTTTTTGCTTATCCTATTATAATGACGTAATAGTAAAATAGAGGGGGTCGATCAAAAGTCAAGAAACTTGAAGGGGTCAACGGTCAAAGAAGTTTGGCAACCCCTGATCTAGACTATTCTCAGAATTTGAGCTCATCATTGAAAGATAGAGCTAACTCACTTGGCAGAAGTAATATTTCCATATTTGAGTAACAGTGTTGTATTACCATGTCACAGTACTCTGAATTAAGAGATTTTCTGTGATAAGTTATATTCTTATTTTAAGAATATAACTTCATGTATAAGAATATCCTTATACAGGGTGTTCGGGATAAATTTGACAGTTTCGTAAGGAAAAAGAAAATCTTCTTTGTATCTATTAAATTTAATGAATTGACAAAAAAAACATTACAGGCAGAGTTAATTACAATACTATCAACAAGATTTACTCAAAATAACCACCATTAGCATCGATCACAGCTTCAATTCTGCTTCGGAACCTCGAACAAGCTGATGCTACAGTCTCCCTGGGAAGGGCCGCAAAAACTGTTTTAATTTTATCCATTAACTGGGCTTTTGTATTACTGGAAGTGCGATTGGTGTCTTTTTCAACTGCGCCCCATACAAAATAATCCATGGGGTTAAGGTCTGGGGAGTTTGGAGGCCAAACATTTGGACTGGTGAAGTCGTAGAAATTTTCAGACAACCATTTTTGACTTTTCCCAGAGGTGTGGCAAGGGGCCGAATCCTGCTGCCATACATACGGCCTACCATTGGCTACCCTTGTTATCCAGGGCTTGACTACAGTTAGCAACTCCACGAACAAAGCCCGAATTCCAATGCCAGGGTTCTTCAACACCTGTTCCTGCAGATTTGCGAGGAATTCTGCTGTACGAACGCAATCAGATCGTCTGCTAGGGATCTTTCTTCTTGCTACATCCTCGTAGTCACCATTGCAAGTCTCTAGTTCATGCCTGATTGTTTTTACTGTATTCAGGGAGCATTGGGCAGCAGTCGTAATATCCTTATTTTGATGGCGGGCACGAATCATCATGATACAAGTTATTCTCTTCCATGATTCAGGTGGGTTCCAGCTATCCATCCTTTCTGACATCTTGTATATGAATGAAGAAGGGTCCAAACTTTTAAATGAAGAGAAGTGTGTGTTAATACATGTAACTTACGGAAAAATATAATTAATTATAAATATGTCAAATTTATCCCGAACACCCTGTATATGAATAGCTTAGTTGTGAAAATATTTAGAAGATATTTCATGTGCAGGCATATGTACACCCTGACCACATATTCCAGATGGGATTGTATCAGAACCTTGTAGACAAAATGACTTCCTTATTTTTACATGTCACTGTTCATTTCAGTATTGGAGTTATCCTATAAGATGTATGCAGTCTTTACAATATGGCTCTTGAAATTCAGCTTTATATATATCTACTAAACTTCCACGATCTTAGCCAAATCCGTTTCTTCTAGCAGCAAGCTAACGTTTATCTGTAATTCTGTGTTTTTAAAAAATAGAAGTGATATGTAGCAGTCACATCCCTGGAAGTTACGAATGGAAACTGTGAACAAGAGGGTGAGGAGTGGTTTCTTTGCATGGAGGGTGGTTGAACCATGGAATACATTGCCTGATGGAGTGGTGAGAGCGAGAACGGTCAATGAGTTTAAGAGTGGTATGATAGACTTTGTGTTTCTTAGGGGGGAACCTCGCATCGATGAGTCTTGACAGACTTTGTTCTTAGGAAGGGCCTCCCACGATGAGTCTTTTGACTCCATGGAGGCCTGAATAATAATAATAAGCCAAGTCAGCTTTGATATACTTGGAGGATCTGTTCCTTGCTCATTTCATACCTGAAAACTGTCTTCTGAGCTAGTTATTCTCTTCTCTCAGCACTAGCCAATCACATACAGCTTTATTACACTTCAGTTTAGAGGCTGAAAAATTCATACTTGAATATTTAGAAGTTATATACTATTCAGTAAAGACTGCTAGGCTCTTTGCTGCTTGAAGACTGCATTTCACTAGCTCTGAGTGAGTGTTAACATAGTGATTTTATAGTGTATTGTACAGAAATTTAAGAAGAAAATGTAATTGCCTCATCTTGGTATTTGCATAATGTTCCTTAATAGATTTATAAAGTATCAAAGTTCAGAGAAGCTCTGCGTACTGCTGTTAAAGAAAATTGTAAACCTGAAGTGCATGTAAAACCTAATGTTGCATTACTTAGTCATGCTAAAGATTCAATAATGAGCAGCAGCAGCAGCATGCAGTGAATTGCTTACCCCAGTTTATCAGTATTTACTTATACAAAAAGCCATTCAGGTGGCTTTTAATATGAGCTCATATATAAGGGAAAGATTTGTGAATACTTGAATTTAGAAAACCTGGGTTTTCTAAAATGATTAACAATGTTTATATGACAAGATCTGGCTTTTTATTATTTTTTTTTTCAGGTACACTAAAAATTAATTTGTAGAAGTATGAAATACTTGGTCAATGTCTTTGTAGTTCATGATGCTACAACAGTTCAAGGAAAAAGTCCAATTATGAGAACAAATAACTGGCAGGCTAGGTGGAGCAAGTGGTGTAGATGATTGAATTATTTAACGAAATGCATTGGTTATTTAATGAATATTAGGATATTTAATTTTGATAAGCAGGATTTGTTTGGGAAACAGGAAGGGTTAAGATGAATAAAGTGGATGCAGTTAGAATACCAAGTGCTCTGGATATCACTAAGATGGTGGGACTGTATGAGATTCTGCCACTTGTTTTAAATGTTTGAAATTATAGAAGTTGCCAGCCTGGTTGGCTAAGCGGTTAGCATACTCGTTCAACCAACAGTATGCAGGTTCAACTTCCGCAATGGGTATGGATGTTTGTGATGGTCTCTAGGTGGGAGATTAATTTCATTTGCCCAGTGCGAGAAATAACACCTGGCTTACTGGAGGCAAGTTCCATGTTTGGTCTCTAGATCAGGACTTCCAGACTATGTAATAAAAATACAAAGCATATATATATATATAAAATAAACAATAGAAAACAAAACCTATAGTCCATCCACTGTATGATATGAAATGTACTATAGGTTTGCAAATAATCTTTCATTTGTGGGAGCAACATAGGAAAAAAAGTGACTAAAGTTATGAGGTGTCTGTAAATTGTATTTTCTCTGGTTGATTTGCCTGTTTTTTCAAGATGAAAAAAAAAACTCAAATGTTAGAAGTGTTTCCACTTGGTTATGCTATAAATTAAAGATGCCAAGAAATTATATTCTTGGTTTAGTTTAATCTTTTATCCAAGTGGAAGCAAATAAAGTTTGTGTCTGAAATAATTTCAGGACTGGGCAACTTGTATATATAGAAGCTAATGACTTCACATCACTTGCCTTAGTATCCCATAATGCAAAGCACATCTTTATATAGACATGTATAATGCTATGCATTATGGGAAGGGTCATTACCTAGACCGTTTTCAACCTTTATTGAGGTCTCATCAGTGGGCGCCTACCAAGAAGCTATGCCAAAGTTAAAGTAATGCAGCCTAGTCCCGAAATTACTTTAGGCACAAACTTTGCTTACACTTGGATAAAGGATTAAACCAAGAATATGATTTCTTGGCATCTTTAATTTATAGTACATAACCAAGTGGAAAAACGTCTAACTTCTATCTCTAATCCAGAGTACTTTAGTAATGAGGTGCGACACCTTTTTTTTTTGGCTACTTGTATATATGGGAATATGGTATCTGCATTATTTCAACTTTGGTATCATTTTGGGTCTGCTCCCACTGATGAGACCTCAATGAAGGTCAAAACCGGTCTGGGTAATGACCCTTCCAATAATGCCTAGTAATATTAGCTTCTGTATACACCCTCTGTCCAAAAAGAAACCGAACTTTTCGAAAATAGAAGAAACAAGTGCCGCCACCTGTTGTATCTTTTTGTTGTCGAAAGCGGCAACCTTCATTAGTGTTGTGTCAGCTGTTGACGATATTTGTTTCATTAGAAGCCGAGTTATAGTGCCAAGAGTGTTGACGAATGTCGGAAAATGAGTCAAACAGAGCTGCGATTGACTTTTGTGTTAAACTTTGTAAAAGTTTTACCGAAACGCATCAAATGCTTCAAAAAGCATACGGTAATGAATGCTTATCCCGTACTCAAGTTTACGAGTGGTTTAAGCGATTTCAAAATGGTCGTGAGACGCTTGAGGACGAGGCCGGGCCGTCCAAAAACTGGACAGCTAAGTTAACATCCAAAAAGTGCGTTATTTCATCAAAGAAAACCCGAAATCGTCCGTAAGATTGAAGATGAATTGAGAATTCCAAAATCAACTGCACAACATTTTGACGGAGAGTTTGGGCCTTCATAAATTGAATTCGCGATTTGTTCCTAACAAGTTGACCAACGACCAAAAAATGTATCGAATTGAACACTGCAAGAACCTCATTAAAACCGCGCGTAAGGACTCAAACTTCCTGGAAACGATCGTTACTGGTGACGAAACGTGGTGATTTGAGTATGAGCCCGAAACAAAGTGCTGAGTGGAGACCAGAAGAGGGGCATCCGAAAAAAAGAAAAGTAAAGACAATGATGCTGATTTGTTTCTACGATCCACAAAGAATTCTTTCCACCTGGCCAAACGGTCAATGGTGAGTTTTATCTCGAAGTTTTGAAGCGATTGATAGCGAGAATTTGTCGCGTACTGCATGAATATTGTCATGCAAGCAGCTGGTCACTTTTACACGATAATGCACTATCTCATCGTTCGAGCATTGTGAGACAGTTTTTGAGCAAAAACCAAGTTTGTGTGTTGAATCACTCGCCATTTTCACCTGATTTATCACCATGTGACTTCTTTCTCTTTCCCCTGACTTCATTTGCCGATGAAAGGAAAGCGATACACCGTTGAAAACGTTCAAGCGGCAGGAACCACAATCCTCAACAGTATCCCAAAAACCGATATAGAAAACTCATTTAACGAATTAATTGATCGTACCAAACTCTGTATCGAAGCTGAGGGAGAGTATATTGATTGAAATAAATGATTTGAATAATTATAATTGGCCTGTGTTTTATTTTTTACCAAAAGTTCGGTTTCTTTTTGGACAGATGGTGTACAATAGTTTACAAGTTGCCCAGTCCTGAAATTACGTCAGGCGCAAACTTTGTTTGCTTACAATTGAATAAAAAATTAAATTAAACCAAGAATCTAATTTCTTGGCATCTTTAATTTATGAAAAATCTCAGTTGCTGGAAGTTAAAAAAAAACTCTGCAACCTCTGTATGACCTTTGCTAACCATTTGGAAAGCCTGTAAAATAAAGGTTTTTATATTAGAAGATGTTCAAACTAGATTTATCTCTATTGTTAAGGGAGTGTAGAGCTGATAATGCAATCAACCTGGCAATTAATACAACTGGAAATTATCCTGTGCCTGTAGTGGTTCTCAGTAAGATCTGCAAAATACCCTCTACAGCTGCAAGAAAAACGATGACCAGCGAGGAAGAGTTTTAGTTTTTGCAAGAGGTAGAAGTCAGAGGAATAGGGTGGATGTTCCAACAATTCATAGTGCAGATCTTAATTTTCCCATTGTCAAAACACCTCACTGGTCATTGTCTTGATGAAAGATGATTTTTCTTCTTCTGCAAACCGGGTCTTTTCTCACGAATTTTTTCGTCTAGTCTGGTTAAAAGATCGGAATAATATTTCCCGGTTATTGTTTTATCCTTTTCAAGAACAAAATGCCTTTAGCAATCCCAAAATACCGATGACATGGCCTTTCCTGCTGATGGGACCGATTTTGTCTTCTTTAGCACTGAACAACCGGCGTTTGTCCATCGTTTTGACTGCTGTGTGGAATGGTGAATCCATGTCTCATCCATAGTAATAAATCGACACACAAAATCAGTTTTATTCTTGTTAAAATGCTACAAGCACTGTTCAAAGATTTTCATGCGAGTGCTTTTTTTGATCTGCTGTGAGCAAGTGGGGCACCCATCTTGCGGAAAGTTTTTTCATTTGCAATTCTTCATGCAAAATATATTATTATTATACCTGATACCTCCAAGGAGTCCGAAGATTCATCGCGGGAGGACACTTACAACTGTCTCAACCACTACACTGAACTTCTACAACGAATCAACGCCATCTACCGTCCACTTCCACCACCACAACTAGTATTTTTTTGTCTGTAAACTGCGTGTGTTCTGAAGGGCCGATTTGTCTGTATGAGGGATGAAAAACCCGAGTTTCCGGGAGAAAAAACCCTGCTACTTCTTATGATATCGGCTAACTCACCTTAGATTGAAATCGTCCAGATAAAGATTCCTCCCGTTGCGACGAGAATCGAACTTAGGCCTATTCCAATCGAAGGGTGCAATGTACCGTCGTTCTTCCAATTGCGCTATGGAGGCGCTTATCCTACACATTCTTTTGAAATTCCTGTAGTCTCAGCAATTTCCTGCACTTTGACTCGCCGGTCATCCAATTCCATATCATGCACTTGATCAATGATTTCTGGTGTCGTTACACTTTTTAGACGTCCTTCACGTGGATCATCTTTAAGGCTGGTACAGCCACGTTTAAACTCGCTAGGCCATTTCTTAATGTTAAAAACGAAGAAGAGTGCCCATAAACTTTTCTGAACTTCGAATGAATTTCGTTTGGCATTAACCCTTCTTTTACAAAGAATTTTATAACTGTACAATACTCAATTTTATCTATTTCAAGGGATACAGACAACACTTTTGCTCCAAGTAGACTGCTGTATATATATAAAACAAACTACTTAATTTGCAATTTCACATGGATCTTACAACAGATGTACCAACTTAGAAAAAAAATCTAGTCGATAGTTTTACCATCTATGGTCGAGGCTGAGAACTTTTCAGACCACCCTCGTAGTGGAAGAGGCAACAACTAAGCACCATTTCTGGAGTATTGGAAGAAAGTGATGAGTTGCAGCGGTTTATTTGTTTAATTTTTTGTATGTGGAGAGTGGTGAATGAAAGGAACATTGTATGTGTTGTGAAAGTTAAACGTGTGCAAATGAATTTGGAGTTTACTCAAGTATGTTGCACATATACGGTTGTGGTAATAATTTCTCACTTGATGTGAATTTTAGTGCATGAAATTTGTGAGGATAATAATAAAATTAGAAAAAAAAATCCACTGCCATCTTTAATTCACAAAGAAAGATAGAACTCTTGCAGTTCTATCTTTCTTTGTTTCATAACTGACTAAGAGGTGGGTCGTTACCCCGACGCTCAACCATGTGTAGCGTTGTGTTCTTAAGACCGGTTTGCCTGCTTCCAGATAAACTGGAGAGAAAAACCCTACTGTCCACGTTCAAGAACGGCTTACATGGCTATGTCTGAGAAGAATCCTTAGCTCCTCATGTCGGCGACAAGAATCGAATGCAGGACACTCCTTTCCTAGGCATATGGTTGTTGAGCGCATAACCACTCGGCTAACTGCGCGGACTCTAACTTTAGTTTTGGAAATCAGAAGGTGGTCTTCATTCACATAGATACTATTTACAATGTATTTAATACATTATAAATAGTAGCCATAATTAAATAGTCAATTGTAAATAATAGAATACGTCCAGTGAATTTTCGATGAAATTACGTTTTAAAAATTTTGTAGTGTTTTTCTTACACAACTGTGTGTGTGTCCATATATATATTAAAAGTTGTGCATACTATTTTGAATGAGACCAAATTTTATATATTGAGACTTTTGAAGGCATGGGGAGATGATTTCCGCGAAAAAACGATTTAGTACCAAAAGTCGCCAATAGGGAAAATTTTGGCACTTGCGGAGCTGAAAGCAGTCAAATATTTGCATTAAACGCAAGTAAAAAGGATTATGCACATTTTACTGTGCCTACGTGACAGCAGCGCCACCAATTCAACTTAAAAACGGATTCGGAACGTTCAGTCAGTTATTCAAATAACTGATTAATTGTGCTCAATATGCATCCTACCTTGCCTCAGCATGCTTTACTTGTTAAGTTGTTTTACCTTAAACAGTGTAATGCCATAGCGACCATTCGGCAATTTAGAAGGCTTCATAACCTGCGTACAGGTCCTATGTCAGCTGTAGCACTGAGAGCTATGATTAAGAAGTTTGAAGAAACTGGATCACTAGGAGTTAGACTTGGCAGAGGACGGAAAGCAGTGCAAGAAGAGACAGTAACAGACGTTGCTACTGCGGTGTTCGATGACACAGAGACCAGTACTGGTCCGAGCGCTCGTGCCATAGCTCGCAAACTTGATATGGTTTATGGTACAGTCTGGAAAATCTTACGGAAAATGCTTTGCTTCTATCCGTATAAGTTCAGTCGTCTTCAGCCACATATCCAGCTAGAATGAGTGACGCGGTTGTCGCTTACACCGTCGAAATGTTATTATTCCATTTTACCTGCCTTTAATGTAATTATCCGCTTGTTTTCGGCTCCACCAGCGCCAAAATTTCCCCTATCGGCTAGTTTTGGTACTAAATCTTTTTTTTTTGCGGAAATCATTTCCCCATGCCTTCAAAAGTCAATATAAAATCTGGTCTCATTCCGTTTATTGGTTTTAGCTACAGATGCCTCCAAAGAGGGAAAGTTATTTTATGGCCATCCTGTATATAAAAAGATAAGCCGAAATTTGAAACGTTTTTATGTCACGTTTTTTTTCTTACCAGCTTGCCAGCTCGGGGGGGGGAGCCGGGGAGGAAGGGGTCCCCCTAGTATTTATATACATATATATATCATCATGTATGTATATCAAGGATTTAGGCCTAGCATGGCCTGTTTCGGCCTTAGAAGTCATCGTTGAATCGTTTAAGAGGATGTCCTGGTTTTCTTTTTCCTAATGGCTTGTTTTGATAATCTTTCTGTTTTCATTCTTCGAACGTGTTCCATCCATTTATGTTTATATTTTTTATTTTTTTCTATTACTGGTTCTTGGTTTAATTCTTTCGTAATTTCTTCGTTTCTTTTGTGATCAAATAGGGTATACTTTGCAGTTTTTCTCATAAACTTCATTTCTGCTGTTGTTAATCTTTGTTTGTCTTTTTGTTTTATTGTCCAGATTTCGCTTCCATACATTAAGACTGGTAGGGCAAATATATTGTATGCCTTTAGTCTCGTTTGTTTTTGAACTAGGTTTGGTTTAAATAATGTTATTAATTACACCTGTTATTTTTAAATATTTTGCAATTTTTACGTTGATATCTTTTTCATTTTCATATGCGATCATACATCCTAGGTAATTAAATGAATTCACCTGTTCTAAGATCTTGTTATCTATTACTATTTTTGTTCTTGCTGGATCTTGTCCTTTAAATGCCATAGTTTTTGATTTTTCTGTCATCATCATCATCATCATCATCATCAAATTCCTGCCATGTATCCTCAAGGGGTGTACAGGATATGACAGTACTACATGAAAAAATTACATCATTACTAACTTCCTATCTACAATTTTCCTCCAAATCAGTCTGTTACTTGTCAAGACTCCAACGTTATCAGATCTTATATTTCTATCGTCTAAGGCACTTTGTACCGTATCAATCCACCTATATCTTGGTCTTCCTCTGGGTCGTTTTCCTGCCAACCTGGCAGAGAACACTTGTTTTGCTAATCTTTCCTCTCCCATTCTATTTAAGTGACCATACCACCTGAGATTAGCTCTGCTAACACATTCCTGGATGCTGACAATGTCAAGTTCTTTCCTAATATCTTCATTTTTAATATGATATTGCCATTGATGCCATCTGTTCACGCCTCTAATCTTTCTCAGGACTCTCATATCTGCGGTCTCTAGTCTTTGGTCAAGTGTTTTACTTCTGACCCAGCTCTCAGATCCATAAGTTAAAACTGGTTTGAACACTGTCTTGTATACAGCTAATTTAGTTTTCCAACTAATTTCTTTTTTATTCCATATGAATTTATTCAATTGACTTCCCACCATACCAGCTTTGCTGATTCTGTTGTCTATTTCTATATTTAGTTTACCATCTTCAGTAAAAATCGTGCCTAAGTAGCTGAAATCTTTTACTTGTTCCACAGGTTCTCCATTCACAACACAGTTGACATTTTCAATGATTCTGCCTATTTTCATTGTTTTTGTCTTTTTATTGCTTACCTTCATACCATATCTATTACAACAGCTATTCAATTTAGTCAGAGAATCTTGCAGACTTGTAGCGGATTTATTTAGAAGTATAACATCATCCGCATAAAGCAAAGAGATGACATTAACATCTCCAATGTTGATATCAGGTATCATATGTGTTTGAGGGACACCAGTATATAATTAAATTATTCTGAAAAACCTAATCATAGCCACCATCACGACTCTATTCTAAGAATTCCCACCCTTTAACAGGAAAGAAATACCCCAAAATGTATTGCAAAATTAGTACAGCCATCTATAGACAACCAAAGACAAAACAGGACGACAATACGGATGTGTGTCACCCTGGGAAAATTCCAAGATATCTTATCACGAATCACAAAAACATCGCCCACAATTCCACAGGCAAACCAAAACACCATGTGATATCACAGAGAGACATATGTTCCCCAGAAATTTCCAAACACATAACGTCACGATTCTTATCTCTAAATCACACCCACAATGCTTTAAGCAAACTAAACACACCATGTGATGTCCCTGACAGACGAGGACCCAGCGAAATTCCAAACATTTCAAACTCTATAATAACACACAACCACGTCACGATTCCTTATCTCATCTTGATCTTGATCTGATTAAAAGTGCTCCACCAATCACGACACGATTCCTTATCCACTAATATATCTCCCTTTTCCATTCAAAACAATAATGTCACTTATTTACAACTAACAAATGATGTCACGTATCTTCATCTGATAACAACAAACATTCACGTCACGATTCCTTTTCTTATCTTGATCTTGATCTGGTCAGAAGTGTCCCACCAATCACGACACGATTCCTTATCCACTAATATATCTCCCTTTTCCATTCAAAACAGTAACGTCACTTATTTACAACTAACAAATGACGTCACTTATTTACAAATAACAAATTACGTCACTTATCTACATCTGATAACCACATACACCCACCACACGATCCCTTATCTTATCTTGATCTTGATCTGGTCAGAAGTGCACCACCAATCACAACACGAATCCTTATCTCTACCATCACCCATAATTCCATTTGCGAACCAAAACACATGAACTGACTTCACTGAGACATATACCCCAGGGAGATTCCAAACATTACAATCTCATGACGTCACACACAATGACGTCATCAAATAAACAACCAATCACGTCACGTCACGATTCCTTATCTTATCTTATCTTGATCTTGATCTGGTCAGAAGTGCCTACCATACTACTCTGAACATTCATTTTTACTCGGTAGAAAATATTATATAAATTATTTTAAATGACTGATACCGAGAGATAAGTAGATGACATGGTTTATTTTAATAAACCATGTCTTCTACTTATCTCTATATATTCAAGGTGTGTGTATTTCTGCATAAGTCTAGTAATAAAAGTTCGAATATTTTGCACTGTACTTCGAAGTTCGAATATTTTGCACGTCAGTTAAGTTGAATGTGTCAAGATGCCACATTCAACTTAACTGACACCCACATCTTCCAACGTGGTATGGTAGTGTCACATCAGTGGTCTGCCTCTTTTTCAAGTTCCTAGAATAAGTCCTTCAAGAGCATTGGGGAGGGAACTATTAGATCTGCTGAGATGCCCAAGCCAGATGAGTTGTTTCCTTCGAATATTGGTGTTCTTTTCCAGTCCAAGCGAATATTGCTTGGACTGGAGAAAAAACGGATTCTTTGTTTGTCTTACTTCAAAATTTGTGATATGATCAGGGTATGGATTTTTAGGAGTCCTCTTGTAGCACCTTATTTCAAATGCCAGAACCGCTTTTCATCTTTTAGAAGAGCCCAAGTTTCAATCATCTATAGAAGTACTGAATTAACTAGTGTGTCAATAAAGAATAATATGTATGTTTGTAATTGTAAGCTCGTTATCTGTCCATATAGGATTTAGTTTCTGGGGTGCTGTTGTTGCTTTTCAAAATTTTTATTCTAATATCTTTTATTCTTTTATTCAATTATTGTTTTATATTCTTTTATTCGTTAAAGATATTGTCTAAGTATTTAAATTGACAGCCTCTGTAGCTCATTCGGTATTGAAGCTATTTGGTTAGAAAGGTCTGGGTTCGATTCCCGTCGGTGACGTAAAGAACATTGAAGCCATTTGGTTAGAAAAATCTGGGTTCGATTCCCGTCGGTGACGTGAAGAACCTTTATCTGGTCTCTTTCGATGAAATGTGAGTAAGCCGGTCTCATACAGAGGTAGGGTTTTTCCACCTGGAAACTAGGGTTTGTCGTTCCCAGAACATGAAAACTGGTCCCTGGACACAGATGGATTACAGTCATGAATACATCCCAGCCATATGCCGTTCCAGAGCCCGGATAAAATTGGGGGAGTTGGGAAAAGCAATGGTGAACTACCCTCTAAAAAATCTCAGGAGAAATTTGTGGGAAATGCCTACAAAGTCGCCTATGGTCGGAAACGACTGAAAGGAAAAACCAAATCCTTTAATATTACCTCTGCAAGTGTGCTTTTCAAAGATTTGAAGTCTATGACATAGTGTTTAATATTCTCTTGGGTCAATAAACCAACTCCTTCTTTCCCTCCTTCTGGAGCACCTGAGTAAAGGAAGAGATTTCTTTCTCTGTTGTTTGTTGTTAATTCTCCGAATTCTGGGTATGTTGTGAGGTTCGTAGCATTCATAGCCTGCTAGTTCTTGTTGCAGAATCTTGAGTTGATTAATATAATTAGATCATTAATATAATGATCTAATTCCATTCATAAATCCGTTTTTCAGACGAAATTCAGGTTCAGTATCTTTATATTAGTTGGAAGGTCATTGTTGCCAGTAGTCTATTTTTCATAATCTGTCCTGGTGTCTCCAAAGGATGACACGGTTCTAATTTGTCTGGGCGACGATTGCGCTGGCATAACATTCAACCAGGTTTTGTTAATATTTAAATAGTTGGTAATTACGGACAGGTGGTATCCATCTCTTCTTCTGTATTCGTATAAGCATTTAGCTGACCATAGTGAAACAACCTTCGTGCTTAGAATGTCTATCAGAAGCATATATACGCTATGTTGACAAAAGTATTTGGTCACCTTATGTGCCATGCAAATTTCGGATCCTACCACATGCAAGTATTCAGGAGTGTCTGCATAAGTTTGGCAATAAAAGGTGGGGTGTGTGTGCGACATGCTACCCGTCTCAGTATACTGAAATCCACCGTTGCTTATGCCATTCGTAAATGAAATGTTGATGGTGCTACTACAGCAAGAAAACGTCCTGAGAGGCCACCGACACTCACTGACCGAGATCGACGAGCTCTGTTTCATGATGTCCGATCATACCGCACGTCATCAGCGGCGGGCCTCGAAGTCAACCTGGAAAATGCTTCAGGAACATCTGTCAGCACTAAAACATTCCGCATAGAGTCTTATGCCTTAGGTCAGTGTTTCTCAACCTGTGGTCCGCGACGATGGGACAGATGGTCCGCAGGTAGACTTAAATTAATTAAATAAATAAAGATAAAAAAAAATCAGCTAACGCCTTTTTATTCCCGTATACGGGAGTAGGCGAGACCATTTAGCCCTATCTAACTTTTGGAGACTGAGTGGGCAGTTCAATCTCCACTGGTACCCAATCAGAGACAGATGGCCCAAGGCTATCACTAATTAAGCGGTACACAGTGAAGAGAGACGGCTCAAATGTGCCGCCATCTCGTGGTCCCTAACCCTAACACAATATATTTAATGTCTGAAATAATGTGGGTTCTACGGTCGATTTTCTTGAGTTTACAGGACGAAAAACCCGAGTTTCCGGGAGGAAAAACCTGCTTGCCCATGCCAGAGATCGACTAACTCGGGAACCGGTCGAAAAAAGGCTTAGAAAAATTTCCTCTAGTCGCCGACTAGACTCGAAACCAAGACTTCCTTCGTGCGGCCAATAGCGGCGGTGTGCAAACGCCACATCCGCTGAGCTACACAGGCTCCTTTAAAAAATCAGCTAACGCCTTTTTATTCCCGTATACGGGAGTAGGCGAGGCCATTTAGCCCTATCTAACTTTTGGAGACTGAGTGGGCAGTTCAATCTCCACTTATTTAAATAAAGATATATATTTTAATTATCCAAACAAAACAAATTCAAATTGAATAAGTAAAAAATATTGAAATAAAACGGGTACTTAAAAAACCAACAAATAGCAGTCGAATGTTCATGGAAATAAACATTCTGCCGCTACAATAATTTAATAAATGAGGGATGAAGTGAACAACAATATTGTTTTATTGCTTCTGCCTTCCCTTGCTGTTTAGTCAGATTTGAAGTAAACATGTGTTATCCACATTTCAACCAATTGCTTGTTGTTTATTCATTTTTATTATTGAAGGTTTTCCTCCTTCAACAAAGGCTCCGTAAATCTTCAGAAGTGCTAAGTGATACTTGAATAAAGTGTGTCGTGAGTTAACCCCAGTATTTATATATTTTTTGGAAACGTTTTTTAATAATGGAAAAGTGGCTTAGAACTAGCACTTTGAAACAAAAAGCAATGAAACAGGTGATGCTAACCCTAATTGTGATACACGTGTTGTAACGGCAAGTAAATATGTTACTATTAAAGTAGAAGAAATAAGCAGTTCAAAGAAAAAATACAGTAGGAAATATATCAGTTCATATTTGGAATTCGGCTTTACTTGTTGTGGAAATGAAAGTGAACATAAACCTCAATGTGTTTTGTGTTACGAAGTGTTGTCAACGAGTTTTATGCATGAAACCTGCATGAAACTCCGACGACATTTAGAAACTAAACATTGTGATGTGAAAAATAAGCCAAAATTTTTGAAGCAATGCTTAGTGACATTAAATCATGGGAAAGGTATAGTTTCGTCCATGGGTTCGATTAATAGCAAGGCACTGGAAGTATCCTATCTCTTAAGTTTGCGCATAGCGAAAACAGGGAAACCTCATTCTATCGGGGAAATTTACTACTTCCCGCTATAAAAGATGTCGTAAAAACCAATGTCGTTTGGCAACAGGTTACTAAAAGATGTTGATTTGATTCCTCTTTCAAATCACACTGTTCCAGAATTAATGATATGGCAGGTGACATAGAATTTCAGTTAATCGAAAGAGTTACGAAGAGCCCTTATTATGTTATGCGTTACAAGTAGACGAGACTACTAATGTTACAAATGACGCGTAGTTAATATCAGGGGTGTAGCTCTAAAAGAAATGGTGCCAGGGCTCTACCTTGGAAACAAAAATTCAGAGCACGAAGTGCATTATTATTATTATTATTATTATTATTATTATTATTATTATTATTATTATTATTATTATTATTATTATTAGAGGGTGCTGTGTAGGCATACAAATGGGCACACGGTGGTATTGCTGCTCCTGTTTTTTATGTTTTTAAAGTAGTTTCAACTCCTGTCTTATATATGTTTTTAAAGTGGTTTCAACTCCTGTTTTTAATTTTAAAGTGATCCCAAGTAACTCTACTTGTAACGCCGAAGATAGTGTATAACATTCACCGAAATCGGCTAAGAAGAAACCAAATTTTGAAGTGTTAAAAAGAGAACAGAGAGGACCGCGGTCAACAACGAGAGAAGAACAAAGGACGTCGTCTTCTTTACAATCACGCCACAGTTGCTCAAGGGAAGAAAGGTGAGTCGTGAAGTGTATCAAATGCCTGGAGGATTTATCGTCCGATGGAAATCAAATAACCTGTACGAAATGCAGTAGGATACTACACTTAAAATGTGCCAACTTTTCAGAAACAACCTGGCAAAGCAAATCCAATGCAACACGCGAGGAACAGAAGTGCCTACTCTGCAGGAAGAACAAAGAAACGCACCTAAGGCAGCCACATACGATGCAGCCGATTATACCGGAGGCAAAATCAGGTGACTAACTGAACAGAAAAAATGCAGGTGAGTCCTATAATTTCAACTCTTCATACTAAAAGAAAACAGTCTAGAGACTATAAAAGCCAGCTTAGTAGATCTTGTGAAAGAACTCTGACAAACAAATAACAAAAAAACTAGCGAATATGAAGATTTGGTCAAACAATAATTTAGCAGTGATAGAAGTGTTGCAAACGGTAAAAGACATTAAAATCAGCATTAACGCACTAAATGACAGGCAACACAATTTGATGAAAGAGACATTTGATGAAAGAGGCTAATTTTTGTGAAACTGAGCTTATATAAAGAATAGATATATTGCCTTTAAATGTATTTATTTCTTCTGTGTGATGACTAGGAGGATTAAGAAGGAATTTTTCAATAATTCTTTTAGAATATCCATTAAGTACGAAAGTAGTTTTGAGATAGTTGATTTCTTTATGAAGTTCATCTGGGTCATCAAGAAGAGAGCGAGCTCTATGTCCCAAGGTAGAAATTATTCCAAGATTTTAGGGAGGGAAGTGATGGGACTGACTATGAAGATATCTGTTGGTATATGCAGACTTTCTATACATCGAAATTTTTTAAGTTTACCAGAAGACCGGATCAGTTTCACGTCTAGGAAACACAGGGAACTATCAGTTTCAAGCTCTGCTGTGAACTTTGTACTTTGTCGACTATTGAGATGTTCCAGGAAATCCATTAGAGAATCATGTCCATGGCTCGAAATGAGGAAAACGTCATCCACATAACGTTTCCAAACATTAGGTGTTAAAGCATAGGAAGAGATAACCTTGGCTTCAAAATCCTCCAAGTAAATATTTCCAAGAACAGGGGATAAAGGATTACCCATCGCCATACCATGATTCTGCTTGTATACAGTGTCTTGGAATCTAAAGTAACCGGACTTGATGCAATGGGTAAGTAAGGCTAACATTTTTTTGGATAACTTGTCCTTGAGTGATGTTATGACTTCGTCTGTTGACTTCGATAGTTGATTTCTTCAAAAAGAAATCAACTTTCTCAAAACTACTTTCGTACTTAATGGATATTCTAAAAGAATTATTGAAAAATTCCTTCTTAATCCTCCTAGTCATCACACAGAAGAAATAAATACATTTAAAGACGATATATCTATTCCTTACATAAGTTGAGTTTTACAAAAATTAGCCAAGGTTCTAAAAAAAAAAATACAATATCAGAACTGTGGTCACTCCGCTTCCAAAAATCTGCCCCTTAATAAGCCACCCAAAACCATGTCATCATCTTAAATTTTCTGGTGTGTACAAAATTTGGTGTGATTGTGATATTCCTTATTTTGGCTAGACAGAGAAATCTATTGAATTACGCATGGAGGAACACATGAGGGACATTGCTTACAAGAGACAGCGAGCCAGTGCCTTATCAAGCCATATCCTTTTCTCGGCTAATCCTAATGATGAAACCCCAAGTCATACAGTCCGCTGGGACAGATCTATTAACATCTTTCATTGCCATGATGAATTGTAGATAAAAATCGTAGAATGTAGGGAAATCATCCTCAACCCTGAACCTCTAAATAATAACTTGAGCTACAACCTCCCAGATAGTCATTCAGCTGTAATCATGTACTGGCGTTCACGTGATGCTGCAAGCGCGCACTCTCCTAACAATGCAACAAAGCTATGTTGTTCATAGTTTTTTTAACTTTCAGTGTCTAGTGTTTTTTCTTTTATAATGTCACCTGATGAAGGCTGTTATAAGCGGTTTTACTATTAAACCCCCTTTTACCTAACGCTCGGTTTCAGTAATTCAACTCATTTCACAATATATATATATATATATATATATATATATATATATATATATATATATATATATATATATATATACAGGGTGTTCGGGATAAATTTGACATATTTATAATTAATTATATTTTTCCGTAAGTTACATGTATTAACACACACTTCTCTTCATTTAAAAGTTTGGACACTTCTTCATTCATATACAAGATGTCAGAAAGGATGGATAGCTGGAACCCACCTGAATCATGGAAGAGAATAACTTGTATCATGATGATTCGTGCCCGCCATCAAAATAAGGATATTACGACTGCTGCCCAATGCTCCCTGAATACAGTAAAAACAATCAGGCATGAACTAGAGACTTGCAATGGTGACTACGAGGATGTAGCAAGAAGAAAGATCCCTAGCAGACGATCTGATTGCGTTCGTACAGCAGAATTCCTCGCAAATCTGCAGGAACAGGTGTTGAAGAACCCTGGCATTGGAATTCGGGCTTTGTTCGTGGAGTTGCTAACTGTAGTCAAGCCCTGGATAACAAGGGTAGCCAATGGTAGGCCGTATGTATGGCAGCAGGATTCGGCCCCTTGCCACACCTCTGGGAAAAGTCAAAAATGGTTGTCTGAAAATTTCTACCACTTCACCAGACCAAATGTTTGGCCTCCAAACTCCCCAGACCTTAACCCCATGGATTATTTTGTATGGGGCGCAGTTGAAAAAGACACCAATCGCACTTCCAGTAATACAAAAGCCCAGTTAATGGATAAAATTAAAACAATTTTTGCTGCCCTTCCCAGGGAGACTGTAGCATCAGCTTGTTCGAGGTTCCGAAGCAGAATTGAAGCTGTGATCGATGCTAATGGTGGTTATTTTGAGTAAATCTTGTTGATAGTATTGTGATTAACTCTGCCTGTAATGTTTTTTTGTCAATTCATTAAATTTAATAGATACAAAGAAGATTTTCTTTTTCCTTACGAAACTGTCAAATTTATCCCGAACACCCTGTATATATATATATATATATATATATATATATATATATATATATATATATATATATATATATATTCCTGTTATTATATCATCTTCCAGCAACCATGTCTCAGTGATCCCAATAATCTTTGGCCAGGCTGATGCTATCAGAGCCACCAATTCATCTCTTTTATTTGGGATACTTCTGGCATTAGTATAAAGCATGAAAATGCCACTGCACTGCTTCTATATCTATCATTATCCCCTCTGGACCCACTGGACTCAGTGTTACCTGATGTCGTCCCCCCTTCCCCCAAGCACCCATTCCCACCAGAGGTCACCCCTGCTACCATCCACCCTGGGAATTCTATTTCCGTGCATTGACACTCGTTCAGAAAATAGTAATCTCTCCAGATGCCTTCGTTCTTCCTCATTCAAATGCAAACGGTCTCTCGCATACAGTTCCATTCTGTCATCAAATGCCCTCCAAGCATGCACATATTCCAATCCTCTCTTCTGACACATTCTGGCTATTATGCTAATCAGTATTACTGCTCTTCTTCCCAGCTCATCACTATCATACCTGGGTAACACACACAATCTTTCCTCTCTGTGCTTTTTTTTGTACAACCTCAAGCAAGAATCTCAGATCTCTCGCTGACCGATTTACATTGCCTCTCAAGTCATCCGTGCCCACCATCACAATCATTTCGTCCATCCTTTCACCCCCTCTTAATTGCTATAGCCACATTTTCTATCGTCCCTCCAGGCAAACACTCCTTTGGCATCCTATCTTGCACACCACGGATCATCGAGTCTTCATACATCACACCCCTTACCACTCTGTTCCTTGAATGCTCACCTGAATCCCTCTCTCTCTGTGTTCCCCTACTTACCTGCTGTCCTGGCATCACGCTATCCCTGGTTCCAGCACTCCCTCATATTCTTCTCATTTCCTCCCTCTGACTGTTTCCATTCTCTCCTCTTCTATCGTTCCCACACCTCTCTCTCTCTCTCTCATTCCCTCTCTTCTACTGTTTCCATTCTCTCCTCTATGATTCCCATACCTCTCTCTCATTCCCTCTCTTCTACTGTTTCCATTCTCTCCTCTATGATTCCCATATCTCTCTCTCATTCCCTCTCTTCTGCTGCTATTTTCGATGAAATTATTGTTGAGGACTAAAAAGGATCATCAGATACCGGTGAAGCATGTGTGCTGTTTGAAGAGATGTTAATAGGAGCA
Source organism: Typopeltis vanoorti (assembly GCF_054136105.1). NCBI lineage: Eukaryota > Metazoa > Arthropoda > Arachnida > Uropygi > Thelyphonidae > Typopeltis > Typopeltis vanoorti. Next base: position 112,042,825 of record NC_143564.1, read on the forward strand.
CAGATGCTGCTGTTTGTTATTTCATTAGTTGCAGGTCAAACGTCACTAATCTTATATGCAGAATCCCACGTATCACACATATATTCCAGCTCTGAAATAGTGGTGTTTGTAGATGTTAGAAACAAAAATGCCTAAATTGAAGAGAGGAGGAGTATTACATTCATAAGTATCTTCCGATTAAAAATGTCACTGGATATAATCATATTATCAAGAAAATTATTATTTTCGACATTCGACAGGCAATAACTGAACCCAGTTATTGCCTGTCGAATCAATGCAGTTTATAAATTGATACTATGTCTCTATAAACACTGCTTAAATTCATTGAACACATGGGTCTGGAAGAGATTGATTATTTTTTCAAACAATATGTATAAAATCAGTCTGTAAAATAATTAATTAATTAGCATATGATGATACAATGGCCGATAAAGGCAGTATGACACCATCTTATGAAACTAATATGAAGCTATTATAATTTTTCTCTTTGGGAGAGAAAAATTATAAATATCACAAAATCGTGTTCTTCTATAATAAAGGCAATGGCTACAGAGTGATTCAGGAACAGAGTCCTGTACATGTACAGGACTCTGAAATACTGTACGTAGTATTTCAGCATGTACATGCTCAAATACTACGACACTAGTTACGCACATGAGAATGGATGACCATTCTCATGGATGACCTTCTATGGATGACCTCTAGTTTTCCTCACATTCATGTGAGGAAAACTAGAGGTCATCCATAGAAGCTGAGAAAGAGTGTGGTTAAAAAGGTTGAGGACTAGATTTTTTGCTTTGAGAGTGGTGAACGAGTGGACTGAATTGCTAGAGTCTGTTGTGTGTGCTTTCTCGGTGAATGATTTCAAGGCAAAATATAACAGGCATAACTAATAATTAATATTTTTGAAATGGACCCCCCGCGATGAGGCTACGGACTCCATGGAGGAGCCCAATTTAATAGTAATAAATCAAACACTGAATTTCAATAAATTGTAAGAGTATTCGAATTAAGAAGTGAAAATGAATTCAGATTTGATCTCCTTTATTTCTTTTTATTCTCTACTCTTTTATTAACTGCAGCCACCCTTGAAATCAGCATTCTTTGGCTTTCTTTGCGATCTATTGCTTTCAGCGCATTAATATTCAATCAAATCATACTATTTTGATGACTATTGTAACTTAATGTGATCAAAGAAGTTATGTTTTTTTATGTATATAATTAAAGTAGATGAATTTGCTAACGTTTTGACTGAAGCAATACATTCACAGGGTAAAGTGTTAGCACCCTACAAAACATTGATATGGACTAATTAATTCATCCGTAACTTTAGCACATGTTAAATATGTCACTTTTGTCCCTTCCTTTCCTCTCTTTCCCTCTCATAAATGTTTATTTAATCTTCCTATAGACAATCACACTAGACCTTGTTCCGGTGCAAGTATTAATCCGCGTCTGAACTGGAAGTGTGACGCCCTTCGGTAACGCTCTCGCTTTCCGTGCGTCCCGACTTCCTGCCTAGTATTTGACGGAGCGTAGGAGAGGTTAGCTCCATCACTCAGATGTGAGTCAGTAACTGCGGTGACAAGTGCTACCTAAGATCTTTTATATGATGTGGTTGGATAACAGTAATGGCACGTGGTTCAAAATCACTGTGATAATATTTGGACTAATGTGACGCCTTCACAGTACGTACTCTGCTTTTTATCAATGGTATGTGATTTAAGCAAAGAGATATTTAAAATAACTACAAAGAAAATTTAAAACAATTTTGTGTTTCACAATCTGTTTTTAAGATACTAAGATTTTATTATTATATAGGATTTCGATCAACATAGAGATAGATAGAGAGAGAGAGAATTTTTGATTGTAGTAAGTAAATCAGTTTTTATAGAGTGTGGTGTTTATTGCACCACATATATTTCTTCAGCGGTAAAATGTTATTCTATTTTGTAAGTTTTGAGTGTAGCAAAAGGCTCTGACGATTGGGAACCATCAATTAATGTAACTAATATTTTCAAAAAATTTCTAATGCCATTTATTAATTTCATGCAAAACTGTTTTAGATATAACTCATTAGAAGGTGATTTTTGTGAGACTGTCAAAAATTGTTAAAAATAAAAGACTTATTTCCTTATACAATATATACACGATTCATAAAGAATTAACATCCAAAATAAAGCTAAAAATGCATTAAAGAATGCCTCTCTCTCTCTCTCTCTCTTGGAATCCGGTGTCACGAGGCATTGCACCATCCGGGAGGCAGGGGATGGGTATGGATGTGTCATTTAGTATAGCTTTTCGTTTAAAGTTCTTCCTGAGCATATTTAATGTAGTTACGATAACAGATCAGATTTAACGACAACAAGTAATCCCCAAAACACAACAGAATAACGCAAACAACTAATTTCTCTCTCTCTCTCTCTCTCTCTCTCTCTCTCTCTCTCTCTCTCTCTCTCTCTCTCTCTCTCTCTCTCTCTCTCTCTCTCTTTCATACAAAAGCGAAAGTAGTCTGAAAAAATGTAATGTTATAAATAAATTCTAGTGTTTAAATGATACCACAACAGTTTTCATTGATAAGTTATAGTTAGCTTCTAAAATTAAAATCAACCGATAGAATTAAATTTCTACTTCTTCTTTTTTTAATTTTAACAAAAATATCAGATTTTGCTTTAAACATGACGATTGTCTACCTACCATTTTCCTAAATAACTACAGTACTGAAGAAGATGATTGTCTATTAATCAAACTGATCTCTCTCTCTCTCTCTCTCTCTCTCTCTCTCTCTCCCCCCCTTTTTTTTTCCTTCTACACTTATTTACGTTTCAATTGATGAGCATCTTCATATCGAAAGAACGTGTACTTTGCTGGGAAAGATCTAAGATCTAGGACTGCATTCCGTCTAGTACTCGACGAATGATATACATATTCGTATAGGAACTTTTTAGTTGAAGAAGATTTTGTCTGTCTCATATGAAGATCGACGAGTTTTTTCTTCTTCTTCGAAACGTTGAGTGTTTTAAAATTAAAATTAAAATTAAAATTAAAACTCAGACCTCTATTATTTATAAATAGTAAAATCGTATTAAGATCTCAACCCTCCCACCCAAAGAAGGAAATACAGTGTACTGCAGGTATGATAAATATGCAAGAAGATTTACATTCTTCCGTGTGATAGTTACATAATACATCCTTATTATGCTGTCAAAATGTATAGAGAGGAAATAACAGCAATATATTATGATGAAAGCTGTATAATTTTTATTTAAAACAGCTAGGTTCCAAATTAAAAGCATTATCGCATAATGTATATATGCATAATTAAAATAAAACAAGCCCCAATGTTATAATTAAAAAAAAAGAAAGAAAATAAAAAAAGAGAAAAATCAGTGCTGTATGGTTATATACGATATTATTGTTCTATCCTGTGTTGCATATTGAGTTATAAATATAATTAAGGTAATTATTAATTTACCATAGAATTATTATTCAATCCGATGAAGCGAAGGTTCTTATGGGTCGATAGATGAGCCAATATGAAAATTGAATATTTGCAGTGATCCGCTATCTATTTTTTCTGGCTATGTTCACCAATATTCACTTCCTAATGAAATGTAAAATCGTCCTTATCATTCAGTTTATTTAACTCCGTTAGCACTTTCTTAAACAACATCTTTTTTTTTTTATTATTCATGTCGTCTTTAAGGTGAGAGGAAAATCTAAGAAATCCATTAAATTTTAGATTAATTTTTCTGCATTAATCTATTTTGTTTCAAAATTCGCTGTCAGGAAATGTGTTAGAGACGCATGAACGATTGAAGAAGGTACACAAGTCATGTGCAATACTCTTCCATCGCTTCATCTTTCCTCTTGTGTAAATTCAGCTTGTCATATTGCGGTAGTGTTTGGCTTTCCGAAGGATAAATTAAATTTCAAAGACAAATCAATTCCATTTAGCATTCTCCTGTTGCACTTTCTTCCCTGCTCGCAGATCCACTGGATTACTCTCGCGTTAGCGGCGACAAACTGTCAACACAAAAAGGGCGCTGTTCCTGTCACTTAGCTAAAAATTCCTGTACATTACAAAACTGTTCGTCCCCCCCTCAAAGGATAGGGTTTAAAAAGTGCAGATATATTAATATCACTGAGAAATAATCGCTTTCAAAGAAATTATTAAAATAAAAATTGTAGATATCTCTTAGAGACAAATTTACCCCATAGTAATCACAAAATATAATAAATAAATAAACAAATAAAAATCCTCTAACGCCTTTTATTTCTTAAAGGACAGCGGAGCTCTTTCAGTCCCAATAATCAGATAGTTGAGATGTAAGAACTTTATTTGCTGAAAAAAAAATCAATTAATATTTCATTGAGAACCATTATATATTTACCACATCAAGAATACATATTTCAAGGCATTAGTCACTCGATAAAATATTTATTGGGTGTCACAGAATCAAAAGTCAGGCGCATTGACTTATCTTAAACGGCCTCACAATTCATAGATCGCATCTAAAAGTTTAAAATACTGAAAAACTGTTCGAAAGAAGTTTGAAAGACTGTATCCCAAGGCGTATTATTAGTGGGAGAATTCCTCGAAAATTGGTCACCGCGAATGTGATACTGACGATATAAAATATCACCAAGCTTCAACTAAAATCAGATGATTAACTTTTAACATATATAAACTATTCAACATCGTAAGTAATGTGTTCGTTCCCATTCCCATTCATGTGTCATCTCCTATCTAGGAGATTGACTGCCATGATGAGACTCATGGTTGACTACGGGCGTAACGCCATGTGGTGCGTATGCTACCTCTTCCGCATATTGTCATAAGTATTCATGGCGTGTGTTCTTGGCCCGGTTTGCCTGTTCTGAGTGACGAAAACCTGAGTTTCCGGGTGAAAAAACCCTCTACCTCCGTATGAGACCGGCTAACCTTTATCGAAAGAGGCCAGATAAAGTTCCTCACGTCATAGATAGCGAATCGAACCCAGGGCTTGATTCCGACCAAAGGGCTTGATCTATACCGACTGAGCTATAGAGGCTCCAATTTGTTCACTACACCTTAGCAAAAATGTTATCCAAAATCTACCTTTATATAATGCACTGCATAATGTCCTATCAACTGAAAAGAAAGAAAGACAAAAAGAACAAATGACGAAAAAGAAGTTTATTTCAATTAAGAAAGCTAACGAAATTTAGAGAATTTAAGCAAATTAAGTAGATAAACAAAGAATTGGGTTATCTATTATATAATACCCGTTATGTGGATCAGTCACTTCCATTATTTCCTGAATTTTTTATTATTGAAAAACGATTTCTGGGTAAACTCAATTTTTTTTATTGTTCGCTAAATTATTTAAATCTGCCAAATAATTAAATACTGTATTTAGTCAGCTGAAATGACTTCGCTCAGTTTTATAATTTTCGCTGCCTAAGAATTCACTTGCTTCGTGATAAATGGCTTCATCTTCTCGGATTAGTGCTGGAGTACTGGCTCTGTGCATTTATCCATCTCTGATTTCAACGATCTTAAATCCCAACCGTTGTAAATAACGTTTCCATTCTACTCTTTCATTTGACAAATCTTTTAGTGAACACTCATTAAATGCCTCAAGGTCTCCTACACCATGGCTTTAAGTTAGTCGAGTGGTTAGCGGATCTTGTTAGTTGAGTGGTTAGCGTATCCAACTAACTAACAGGTTGTGAGTTTGAATCCCACTGTGGCGTGGATGCTTGTGATTATCTTCAGATGGGAGATCTGAAGATAATCACAAGCTCTGAAGTCATTAAAATCTGATTGTTTTAATGACCCAATGGCGCTATCCGCTCCTATATCAAAAGCCAGACTGTATTGAACCACATGATATTTACAGCATGAACTGAAGACATGAACCAATTGACAATTTCGAAAAATAAATATTATCCATATGAAGACAGTTTATTTATTCGTATGGAGTTTCCTCCCTTTTTCTCCCCCGTCCCTATTGGAGCGAGATGATCCCCCCCTCATGGGGGGGTTAAGTATTTATGGCTGTAGATCCGTGTGTGTGTGTTCACGGGGCTGGTTTGCCTGTTTGCTGGATGGAAACGCCAGATAAACTGGCGGAAAAAAAACCTACTGGACGCGCCAAAGACCGGCTAACTTGTCTATGGCTGAGGAAGATCCTCAAATTCCTCAGGTCTTCGACGGGGAATCGAACCTGGGACACTTCTTCCCCAGTTATATGGTTGCGAAGCGCACAGCCACTAGGCTAACCGCGCGGACATGAAGACAGTAAAAGAGCGGCATCAACACTTTTAAAAGTGTTAATATGTATGAGGGATTTGGAATTAATTCATAGTAGAACCATAAATATCAACAAGAATCACGGATAATCAGTAAAATATGCTGTGCACATATGTAGATGGCTATTGTAATTAACATGCTATATATTAATGTGATGATATGCATTAAAAAGTTATACAAATTATTATAACATTTCACTAGTAAATATCAGTTTATTTGATACATAGAAATATTTAAATGTTTTATATGTGGAAGTATTTGAATATTTAATCTCAGTAGTTCGCTTAACAAGCAAGCAAGGAAAATTCTGAGCGTGATGCAAATGGCGCGACTCGTCACTAACCAAGAGCAAAAATCTCTATGTTATGCTACTCTTAAATAATTCTGTGCTATGATTAGTTAATTGGGCGAAGTATTTATAGCGCGAAACTCTATGCGGACTGGTCTACTTTCACCGAGTTAAACAGCTTAGTCTGTGTGTGTGTGTACCTTGCTGGACTTTATGATCGCTGTCGGCAAATGTTTGAGCGCTTATGCAGAGACGCAGTTCTTGATGGACTGACGTGTTGCGCTGTTGTAAATGGGTGAATTGAGTTAGAATTCTCGGGTTACCTAGGAAGTTGCCGCAAGATCCTCGCCTAATAATCGAAGAATTTATCTGTGGAGTACATCAGTATATCTTATGTTACGGTTATGGGGTTCGAGCATGAGACCTCCAGGCCAAATATTTGAGGTATTGCCATGTCGTGCTAATAGAAGACAGGTAAGCCATTTAGTAATCCCCACTTGTGACGTTGCGTCAGAAATAAGTTACATTTTAGGCCTAAATGGACATCCATGCCACGCCTCACCTTGTGTTTCTAATTTAGGTCTGTGCTTATTTAATCTGGATTAGTTGATTTTGAAATACACAGCTAAATTTAATGTTTAGTTGAAGTGTGTATTTACTGTCCATCTATGTTTTCGTGAAATTAAATCTAATCGACTTTCTTCTGTTTTGCAAGTAAATATAGGAACCGTTATTTGAACTTTTGTTGGACAGACACTGGGCATGTATCTATGCCAGAAGGTGCTTTAATGGTGTAGAATAGGCCACAATTATTTTTTGTTTGTTTTGTTCAGTTACTTGTTCATAATATATTCATTTTATATTTAACAATAATTTTAACCACATTCGTTCACTTTCCGGATCTGATAACTGACTAAGCATTCCATAATGAAATATTCATAAGGAATTTCTAATAGATTCTAGTTATAAATCCACCTACTATCACACACACACACACACACACACACACACACACACACACACACACACACACACACACACACACACACACACACACACACACACACACACACACACACACACACACACACACACACACACACACACACACAATCATTCCCAAAATATTTTCATATGGTAAATAAATACATTTTTCATGCGCATTGGATTACATTATTCCTATTATTAGAGGACTTCCATAGAATCAGATTGTTGGATGAAATTACGGACGAAGCAACTATGGTGCATACGTCTGTTAATTGCGTTTCGTCTGTTTTTTTTTTTTGTTTTTTGTTGTTGTTGTTGCTGTTCTCTGACAGATTTGCCTCTTTTCGTAAGCAAAAGAAAAAAAAAGGAAAAACTGTCACCTCATACTATAACGCTGACTCACATTAACTTTAAATGTCCATGTGCAGGTTCTTAGTGCCCTACATAGGTTTTGAATCCAGATGTTTCCATACGAAAGACGAATGTCGCTGCATCCTCGCTTTTGCGCTACGGTGACAATCAGCAGACTTCATGAGAGGATCAAACTAGGTGGAACAATTTATAGTAAACTCATTTAAGCTCATTCGATGTCCAAAGAGGCCCACTGATCTTAGAAGATCAGTGAGTCTCTTCTACGCTTTCGAAGAATCTCCGCCATGTCCATCCAATAACGTTTCTGTTACTTATGTATAATAGTCTCAATTTAATTAGGTGCAATTCTCAAAATATGCACTAAGTTTTGTAAATGCAATTCGCAAAAGTACCTGTTTGTTTTGTCATCCTGACACTAGTACAAAAAAGCAAAACATGTCAAAATTATATATTGCGATAACTGCGCTCCTGCGAATGGAATGTAATAAAGCTTGAGATTTTAAGATGTACACAAGAGTATCCATGTTTTTGTTCAATAAAAATCAATCAAATTATTTTTATTCGCAAAATATGGCAACCATTTGAACTGATATTAAATATTTCATCCAGACATTGCTGAATGAAATGTAATAAAACTGGTATGTCGAATCTCTCATAAAATGTATAGGGTTCCAGTTTTGGTTTCAGACCATTTATAAGTGGCAAAATGTTTTTAAAAATATTTTAAAAAAGCCTAGAGCAGATAGGCCAGCAATTACAGAAAATGATCACAGATAATTAAAATAAAAGAAAAGGGGCAAGTTCATGAAAAATAACAACAACGGAACTTAGAACAGTTTACTTTGGTATGGTCCATAGCTGGAATCACTAAAATGGAATTATTAATCATATTTGAATAGGTTTTTAAATGCCAAATTTCATAAAATGAATTAGGAATTATTTTTCTATTTCGAATCATTTTGCCAACGAAAAAGATTTTTAAAAAGTTATCAGTTTACGTTTTTTTTTTGTTTTGTTTTGTTTTAAATAAAAATTCAAATTATAGCTAGAAAGAAAATAATTTATTATTGATAAGTCTTCAACCTATGACACTGGAACAATGAAAATTAGTGCACAAAATTACTAATGCTACTGAATTAATTTATAACCTCAAATCGTTTTTAGAGTAGAAACCTAGCGAAAAAAATCAAATTGTTTTCCCCATAAAAGGAAATTATAAGGGAATAAAATAAGTCTTTATAACTCAATTTCAATATTAGGATTATTACTTTTTATTGTTTGATATGGAGGTGATAGAGTTTCTTTTTCTTCTCTGAAACTTGGGGTTTAATACCGCAAAACAAATAGACCAAAAGAACACGTAATTTACAGATATAATAGAAATGGCCTCATAGTCTTAAACTGCTTATGATGTAATTCTAAAACAACCAATCAATTTTATGCCATCATTCCAAACGAAGCACCCTCTAATAGCTATTTACAAGAAAAACCAGTTGAAATGGTGCCATGGACTTTTCGATCTTTCAAACTTGGGTTTCTTTGATCGTTGGCCTTATAGTTGAAGAAATAAAAATAACCAAAGGAATTTAGACAAAACGACTCATTAAGTATCCCATCTTATTTACCTTTGTGACTAATGAGATAATTATAGAAATAAACTAAATGGAAAAGTGGAAATGGAATACAAATTAAAAATGAAAAATTAAGAATAATTGGATATTATGATGATTGTTTTAATAGCATCGATGATTCAAAGAATGATCGATGAAGATTGACTACTTAAATGATCTCCTCTGTCACCTGATCTAAAACTCTGTGGTTTTCATTTATGGGACCTCTTGAAATCGTTCATGTTCTCTGCTCCTGTTGGGAATGTTGATGAACTGCATGAACGTTTTGTACATGCATATGTTGCCATTTAATTATTTCGTGTGGGGTACCCCCCCTTTCCTCAACCGTCCTAAGGGACGGTTGATGGTTAAGCCTTCCTAGTGAGGGATTAAGTATGTATTTTATAACTGTAGATCCGTGTGGTTCACGGGCCGGTTTGCCTGTTCAGAGGGATGAAAAACCCAAGTTTCCGGGTGAAAAACCCTCTACCTCTGTATGAGACCGTCTAATTCGCCTTTAGTCGAAAGAGACCAGATAAAAAGTTCCTCACGTCATGGACGGGAATCGAACCCAGGTCTTTCCGACCAAAGGGTTTCGTCTATACCGACTAAGCTAAGGAGGCTTATGTATTGCTATTGGACACCAGCCACGAACTTCCGAGTGCGTGAGAATGTTAACGGGGAGACGTCTCAAAAGCTTCGTAACTGGAAACAGAAGTTATTATGAATACCTGTTGTACGTTCATTCTAAAGTGTTTGCTAAACTTTGCCATTTTTCAAGGGAATTTTATTTATTTATTGACATTTTGCCTTCTATCTGCATTGCAAGTTGTTAGTGTTTGTGTTGCGACTGCAAAGGGTTGTACTTGAGATATGTGACGCGTAAATGGAATCGATTTCATTTTTATAATGAAAAAGACCACCTCTGTCTCCCGGTCAGTTGATTTGGGATGAGATATAATGTATCAGCATGCGTCCTCCAAGCTTATCTCATAACAATATCAGTTATTGTTAAAGGAGTTGTTGGTGTGTTGCCAATAGAGACAGAAAGAACTAGAATAATACTTGAGGCCGAATTCGAAATCATAATAATAACTCAATTACAATATGTAGTTTTGAAATAGTTACATTATGCCGTTTCAATTGGTTCATTATTTAATGACAAAGTTGGGGGGGGGGTTCTTTGTTATCTGTGATTTGTTTGTATATTCTCATGAAAGATGCATGTGCAGAACAATACTGGAGGGTAGAAATCACAAATTTTCTTTGCTCTCCATATTTGATAAAAAAAGCAACTCTTTAAGTTTCTTTTGAGTATTACTGAATAATTATTCACGAGAGCGTTAATAAAAATATTGCACTTTTTCTTCAGGAAGTAATTTTTTTTTCATAAAAATATGAAATTTGTGCCTTCAACGATCGACATGCAAAATATGCGAACGTACGATCATCTTGATAAATGGAGCATGTTAGAATAAGAGGTTGCAAATCTGAGGTGATTTGGTTGGTTGCTGTACGAAGAATGCTGGTCTGAAGTAAGTCTTCTGGTTAGTCCTCCGATCCCAAGTACCTTTCTATCTCATGTTTTCTCTTAAAGTCTCCTAGATTGTTGCGATTATCAGATCCGTAATTAGTTTTTTCTACACTCGAGACAATAAGATAAAATAGCGCCCCCATTATAGTGTCAAGGAGTTATTTTGCAGAAAAAAAAAATGAAATGAGTTCATAACAAGAAAATTAATGATAATAGAAATGAGTATTTCAGTTACAAGATATATTAAGATATGCAGCACAGCGCAAGCAATATACCTACATACAAATGTCAAAATATAATAACAAAAATGACAAAACTTCTGGTTTTATTTCCCCCCCCCCCTCATCTTAGGCTCCCTAGGCTGGTTTCTTCCTCGCCCTGCCATTGTTACGGCCTTGTCCATAATATTACGTGGTGTTCTTGTTGTTTTGTTTATTTGCATTGGAATCTCTGCAGTAGCAGTTTCAGTAGATGTGGTGACAATGACCCTTCGTTTGTAAAGCGTTCGAATCCAGTCTAGGGAGTGAGCAATCTTTATAGAGGCTTTTCAATTAACAGTGAGCTTGCCAGCCTCATATAGAGTGCATATTTCTTCCAAGAAATTAGGATCTCCATGAAGAATAATAGTTCTAAGAATAATAGATCTAACTGATTCTTGATCGTAGTTAAAGCAACTACGATCATACAATAATAATAAAAAAAACCTGTAGACATACGTCTACAATCAAACTACAAAAATCTGTTTGCAAGATGACATACCGAAGTTATCCAGGAAGGAAAACCCTGTCACACAGAGAACGGCTGGTGTATCTTCAGCTATTTTATTATTATTAGTAGTATTTTTACGTCGATTTTCCATTCCTCATCCTCTTCATGGCCTCCATCACTTCCACTCAAGACAAGTGTTCGGACCTGTCTGGGACAGACAGAAAGTTTTCAAGTAATAGTTGGCCTGCATCAAGGGTCAGCATTAAGTCCGTTTCTGTTTAACATTGTGACGGAGGAGGTGAGAAAAGATGCGCCTTGGACAATGTTGTATGCAGATGACATTTTGCTGTGTGCAGATTCAAGAGAAGAAGCGGGAACTAAACTGGAAAGATGGAGAAAAGTACTGGAAGAGAGAGGTATGAGACTGAGCAGAAGTAAGACAGAGTGTATGTGTTGCACAGTGGGCAGCGGCCAGGAGACAGATCTGGAGCTGGAAGGAAATGTCATCAGGAAGGTGAGGGATTTTAGATACTTAGGTTCAACAGTGGAAGAAGATGGAGGAGATCAGAAGGAAGTGGGATGCAGGGTACAAGCGGGTTGAAGGAACTGGAGGGAGATGGCTGGAGTGTTATGGGATAAGAGGGTGCCGATCAATCTGAAAGGCAAAATCTATAGGACAGTAGTGAAGTCAGCTATGCTATAGAAACTGTGGCCCTGAGGAAAAATAACTGATGTTATTTTTCCTCAGGTAAGTAACAGATATGAGAATGCTTAGGTGGATGTGAGGTATGACCAGAAAGGATCGCCTGAGAAATGACTATGTGAGGGAAACAGTGAAAGTCACGAACTTAGGAGCGAAGATACAGGAGGCAAGGTTGAGATGGTGTAGTCATGTGATGAGGAGGTAGGGCGAATATGTGGGAAGAAGGGTCATGCAGATGGATGTGCAAGGAAGGAGGAAGCGTGGGCGGCCAAAGAAGAGATGGAGGGAGCTGGTAGAAGAGGACTTGAGGATGAAGAACTTGTATGTGGTGACAGCCCAAGACAGGAGGATGTGGAGGAGACTCATCATCAACAGTGACCCCACTTAAGTGGGAGAAGAGAAGAAGTAGTAGTATTTTTACGTCAGTGAAAAATATCGCTTTCTCTATTCCACTATGCTACAAACTTGCAAAAGCTAAAATCTGCACTAGCAAAACTTACGTATGTATGTATGTTGGGGGGGGGGTTCCCCCAGTGCAACCAACTCACGAGACTAATAAAACAAATATGTTAAACGATTTTTTTTTTTTAGAAAGAATACCGATCAAACAAGATAACTGAATAGTCTTGAGAAAAATCATTCCAATATTGTAGAAACATCAAAGTTAGTTACTTCAGTCATTTTTTTTTTAGCACGGAACTTAAGATGGAATCGAAAATTGTATAAGATTTATTTAAAAATAATGTAGAAAATGTAGAATCAACATATACTGAATTTCTATACATTGGAAACATTAAATGGCAAGAATATTAATTTAGAACCAAAAAATTTAAGAAACAACAAACACTGTAGTACCAGAGGCATTAATAACTGTGCTTTTTAAGCTTTTTAAATTTATTTAGCCTTGCAAGTTGGTTACACTGAGGTTACCTCGATATTCAATAAATTATGTTATTGCACATGTACTAAAAATAGGAGCTGTTTCATAAAATCTCATTATTTACTTAATTACTTTATTTGCCAGTTACTGACGAACACTGAAATTAGTTTTATTTCGCACATACCTTTATTTATACAAAATAAATAAATTTCATAACTGTCGGTGCTTTTTATCAACTTTAAATGAGAGGTATGTGTGTGTTATACCGTACTAGAAATGAGTCATTGCAAAATGGTCATAAATTAGGAACGACTTCTAAGCCATTGTTTTAAACATTCAGGCATCTCATTCAATCATAGGCGCTGTTGCGTGGGCTGATGGTTGAATACGAGTCATGTACTATTTTGTACAGTTATCACGTTACATATATGAATAGTTAGGGTCTAGATCATTTTAGTGGCAAGATTTAGACGACTCCAAATTATTCAAAAAGCAATAATTTGTACTATGACTGGATAAAGTTTAATAAAATTTGATATTTAATTATCTCTGCTAAAATGAATTATTATTATTATTATTATTATTATTATTATTATTACTGTCGGGACAGTTGTTAGGATAAATGTCGCTTCACAAGCACTATTTTTCTGCCTCTAAATTCAAGAAAATATGTAAAATGTAAAATTAAAACAAAAACAACAATTGTGCTTTTATATTTGAGATATAGGTTACCCCCCCCCCCCCTCCTTCAAACTTTTCTCTCCTAGGCATTGCCTTAGTTGATTCGTGGAAGTTCCTACAGATATTATTCACAAGATACCTATCATCCATCCCACAATGCATCCAAAATCTCATCAAGGAGGGCACAAACTAACATTCACAAAATACTTGTCACCTCTCTTTTTCTCTCTCTCTCTCTTGAAACTGATTCACCGACGAAGAAATGGCAAACATTTCAAGCAATCCATTCCACTCATTCAAACTGCAATAAATTAACAAGTAAATAAAATAAAATAATAAATTTAAATACATATGGCAAAATAATTAACAGTATCTAGAATACATATCTAGAAACGGCTCTGAATAATTGCTATTATAATAACTGAAGTCAGTAGATAAGAATGCTCTTGGGAAAAGACCAAACGTTTTATGACTATCTTGGATCATTTGCAAACTTGTTATTATGTATGATGTTTAAAATATATACATTTAATATACATTTAATTTTTACTTGTGATCTCACTTTACTAAAAAAGTGACACCATGCAAAAAATATTTTTTATCACTACTCCCTATGTATGATGCTTCATTTTTTTTAAAAATTCTAACTAGATTGTTGAATGCCTACTTTCCGCAGATCTGAAATAAATTTTAATATCTTTTATATCTTTTAATCTGAGCAACTTCTTTCTTCCATTGAAGTTATAGTTATTAGGAGTTAACATAATACATAACGGAGTTACAACATTGGTGAAAATTGATTTTGTATAATAATCCTTTTCAAACCTGAATTCATTTTTGAATTACCAAAAAAAAAAAAAAAAAAAAAAAAAGCCGTTAGCCCTCAAAAATTTGACGCCTCTCGCGGTTATGTTTATGATATGGCAGTTAAAGAGACATATTGCAAATATAAAATAAAATCAGGAAAGCTATAATTACGAAGTTAATTTACAGTGTAATTTTTTTAATAAAATCATTTTTAAGCAATAGTTACATATACATATATAAATATGCAATAAGCATTCTTGTATTTATATATACGGCTTTACGATAGCGACAATAAGAGGATGTGATAACTAATGACGAGCAGCTTCTATGGAAGAAGTGAATTTAATTTTTATAATGAAAACTAGTAGCAATGGGCAGGACAAGGCTCTCCCATCTACACGCACTTGTTAATGTGGCTGTAATTCCCCCGTGGTTAGCTAGAACGCTAGTCCATGGTGCAGAAGGAAGGAATACGCGGCAGGTTTTGAAGTCCTAATGGTAAGGTTATTTTTAGTCGTTTGTCCGTATGCGACAGATGCTGGCAACAAGAGTATACGTGATACTGTGACTCTCCACTTATTACATTAGACGTGTTCGTACTCTGTTCAGATGTGGAAAGGAATTTCTTGGAAATCATACAACGCTCAAAGTGGTTTCCCCCCCCCCCCTCTGTCTTTTTTAAAGCTAATATTGTACTGTAATTGCATGAAGTTTTGGGAAGCTAAATTCTCGGAAAACATGGGTATGGAATTATATGGCAATGGTACTCTTCTGCTTCGAGTGAACTTCAATATTTTGGCTAGAAAATATATATTTTCTAACCATCCTGGAAAGTCGTGTCTCTCTATTATTTTAATGAAAAATATAAAAAGCTTCTAACTGGTGAGGATAGAGATTTAAAGACAAACAAAGCTTGCCTTGTTTTGTATAAAATAATAATGGATTTGTTATAATTCCTTTTAATAAAATTTTTCAAAAAAGTTGAATGCGAAAACTGCGCTGATCGGAAGTATACCACTAAGTGTTTTAAACCTTAGAATAAATTATCAAGATATAGTATAATTAGATGTTCAATAATATATCATGCTTACTAATATCTAGCATGATACTTATACAGCAGATATATGTGATTAGCATTCGTTTTTATTACTTTATTTATACATTTTGATTACGCTGTAATAACTTCCAATCATTCTCCAGGGGCTAATATTTATCTACGAATAATTTTCTAACAGGACGGAAGCAACTTCGTATGTGTTCTTTTGCTAATCCATTGAACTTTGTTTTGTTAATAGGTCATGGGAAGCGAAAATGTTCTGATAACAAAAGCAGTAAGGAAATAGACCGAAAAATCAAGCACACGCAACGCGAATCGACTAATTTCGCCGGATATGTGAACGCAGACGAAATATATAGCTCCTCTGTGTAGAATAAATAATTACAGTAAGTTAAAAATTAATATAATATAATGCAAAGCATTTCCTCATCAGTATAACATTTAAAAAACATCAAATATTTTAGCTAAATCTCTCAATTTATAAGCAAAAAAGTAAACAGAAGTAACATACCAGAAAATTGGCGAATTCCGTGATACACTGCGGCTAAAATAAAAGTGAAAGTGAAATAGTCCGGAAGTTATTTTGTGCACGATATTTGTAGGATATTCGTTATAATTCACCATTTGCAACGGCAAAATATTGATGCATTTTCGAAAATAAAAATATTATTTTAAATATTTATTTTTAGATAAATGATTTTTATTATTTAAAATTTTTAAATATTAAATACTACTTTAAGATTATTTTAGTTTTTTAAATATTTTAATTTATTAAAATTTTTATTTTTATTAAAATAATAAATTTGAATTCATTTTCTTAAAAAACAAAATATTACAAGGATTTTAATATATATATATATATATATATATATATATTAAATTATTTATATATATATATATATATTAAATTATTTATATATATATATATATATATATATATATATTAATATTTATTTATTTGTTCTGTAGTTTTCGGTTAAATATCTTCTACCCAGTGCATGTGTAAACGAAGTGTTTTTTTATTTTATTTATCCTTTATTTTATTCTTATTTCTTTAATATCCTAAATATCCTTATTGCTTTAATATCTCTCTTGTTTATTTCTTATATCTCTCTTCTATATCCTATATTCCAGTATTCCTATTTTTATTATACCAAGGATCTCTAGATATTTATTTGAATTAGTGACTGCGCCTCCGGAAACCCTTTTATGGCATTAAATATTACTATTTTCGGTAGATATCATTCCTTACTCTTATATACAGTCGTGGCTATCCCTTTATCTAATTCTCGTATTGATTATCTATCTTCCTCGCTCACAAGCTCAGTTGCTTTTTTTTTAGAACAGTGCATCAAAGAATTAAAATATCAGGCAACACTCTATTAATATTTAAACAACAAAATTTTAATTCATATAAGACACATTTTTACACTGCAGTTTCAATAATAAAAGGAAACATCACAATTCAAATCTGCATAAATAGACTAGTTAAGTTCCTGCATTTTTTCATACAAATCATATCACATATTTGACTAATTTTCTTATTACAACAAAAATCATTTATACTGAGCAATGGTACCTGTTACTAAATTATTAAATCTTACTCATTGACCGCATAAACAATATCTTTTACACACACTTGCTCTTTCCTATCTGTGCAGAGAACATTCTATAGGCAAGTTTCAGCAAACAGTTACACTATGACTTAATTCAAACTACAAATTCTTGACACTTGATTACCTTTACACAATAAATAACGGAAAAAACTCACGTAG
This sequence comes from Typopeltis vanoorti, assembly GCF_054136105.1. NCBI lineage: Eukaryota > Metazoa > Arthropoda > Arachnida > Uropygi > Thelyphonidae > Typopeltis > Typopeltis vanoorti. The sequence continues at coordinate 112,060,526 of NC_143564.1, forward strand.
AAAGATTATTTATTAGTATAATTTTCGCCTGTGTGTCACAGGCATCCTCAGTACATTAAGCTCAAAATTAAACACTGACAATTCCAAAAAGCGCCACCTAAGTAGCTGGTGTAAGATAACTAAAAAGGTCAATAACTTTCCTAAAAAAAAAAAAAAAAAAAAATTTAATATAATAAAAAGTTTTTTTTTTTTTTTTTTTTTTTTTTTAGGAAAGTTATTGACCTTTTTAGTTATCTTACACCAGCTACTTAGGTGGCGCTTTTGGGAATTGTCAGTTAGTGTTTAATTTTGAGCTTAATGTACTGAGGATGCCTGTGACACACGGTGAAAATTATACTAATAAATAATCTTTCTACGTGAGTTTTTTCCGTTATTTATTGTGTACCGATATGTCTACTCACAGTTTACCTCTTTTAAAACTTGATTACCTTATAATCTTTAACTGTTAGATATGCCTATTTAGATCAGCTTCTACTTACAGTCCATTCATAAGTGTTCTCTTAAAAGCTCAAGGAAATTTAACAAACGGGTCAACTCACTTTATAGCTGCTACCCTCTGTGTACTTGGCTTCGAACTGGACTTCCGTTCCGTGTCAGGTTTTTTAAATACCTCTTTACGCCGGCGATGGGTCACTGGTGCTTCTAGGATACTCTGTCCTGCCGCACTTCGGGCAAAGATTATCGGCTTGTGGAATGCTTGCATGTGCATTGGATTAACGGAGCAATTTCTTCCCTCTGACAGCAGCTCCCAGCGAAGACTCGTCAATTCGTCATCGACTATCAGTTTTGCCTAGCGGATCGGCTCCTCGTCATCTTTCTTTCAGATCACTGGCATAATTTCTCCTGCCCTCGCGTCCTCAATGGCTTACATCTGCCAGACAATCACTGGCAACTTCGCGATTACGACCTCTGGATCTCTGACGAAAATTTCTCGAACCGATGATGCAATTAACGATTAACATTTCTGGCTCTAAGGGTGAAGCACAGCGCTTTTCATGTTCCCTGATATCTGGCATGGAAACCTTGAATGGAGAAATTTGTGAGCTAATTGCTCGCCCTGGGCGGGCTTGGAGGTTAAGTATCAGAGGGGGGGGGATTTAGTATGGCTTTGGGTCTTTTGTATTTGAAGCAGTCTGTGGCGTCGTAATTTGTAGCTAGTTGAACCAGTTCGTTGGGGTGTGCCGATGCTTTTTTGAAGAACTTTGTTGCTGTAGTTTGCAGAAATGTGTATATGTAGGGGACATCTGTGTCTCGATGGAGCTGCACAGTTCTAACGAACCATGGGGCGTTTAGGATCATACGAAGGCATTTATTCTGTACTCGTTGCAATTTGAGAATGTTAGTGTCAGCGGTATGACTCCAGGCTGGAGAAGCATAGGTGAGTATAGGACGGATCATCAGCTTGTAGATAAGTAGTTTGATTCTGGGGTTTAGTTTACTGGTCCTGTTGATCAGGGGATAGAGTTGAGCAATGGCTTTTGATGCCTTTGCGCAGAGAGCCTTGATATGAGAATTGAATGTTAACCTTTTGTCGAGTATTACGCCAAGGTATTTGACTTCTGTTTTCCAGGGGATTTTTGTGTTGAAAAGGAGGATGTCCTCTTTGGGAAGCATCGGTCTTCTAGTGAATAGTATGGCTATGCTCTTCTGGGGGTTTACTTGTAGTCTCCATTTAGAGAACCACTTCTCAATCTGTAGTATGTTTTCTTGTAGTTTGTTGATGGCTGCGTGTGGTTTTAGAGATCTGGTTAATACCGCTGTATCATCCGCATACAGGGCCAGGATGGATGACAATGGATTGTGTGGGATATCAGCCATGTATATGGAAAACAGAATCGGAGCTAGTAGTGATCCTTGTGGGACTCCAGCCATGAGACGTTTCTGGGCTGAGACTGTGCCGTTGCTCTTGATTTGCATATGCCTGTCGGAAAGGTATGATTTTATTAGTTGTACCATTTCCTGTGGTATTCCAGTTGAGATCATTTTATGTAGCAGTCCATAATGCCAGATTTTATCGAATGCACTGGCTATGTCAAGGAAGACAGCACCTGTGCATTGGTGCCAGTTATATCCTGTGGAGATATATTCTACTAATCTGTGTATCTGTTGGGTGGTGCTGTGGTACTGACGGAATCCAAACTGTTCTTTAGGGAGAATGTTTAGGTTGTGTACAGAGGTTTGGAGTCTGGTGAGTATAACTTTTTCTGCGATCTTGCCCAAGTTTGAGATGAGGCTGATGGGCCGATAATTTTGAGGTAAGCATGGATCTTTTCCTGGCTTATGGATTGGGATTATATCTGCCACTTTCCAGCTGGAAGGGAAATGTTTGAAACGGAGGATGGAGTTGATTATATTTGTAAGGTGCACAATGGCTATCCGAGGTAGCAACTTGATTATTTTGTTGGTGATGCCATCTGGACCAGGAGCCTTCTTGTTCTTTAATTTCTTGATTATGTCATATATTTCTGCTGGGGAAGTGGGTGTAATCTGTTTAGAGCAGCTTTTGGAGGGTTTTAATGAACACCGGATGTGTCGATGGATCTTGTAGATGTGATTGATGTCTAGATGTTCGTATGAGGGTTTACACTGCTTGTCTAAGTTTTTGGCAATTGCTTCTGCTTTATCTGCATCAGAGTGGATAAGACCCATGTCTGTCGAGAATGGGGGGAGGGTTTTGCTTTTGTTTTTGATGTTTCTTATCAGTTTCCATATGGAGTGATTGTCAGGAGTGATAGAAGTCAACCTTTTTTCCCAGAGTTGACTCCTATGTGCTTTAAGGGCATCTCTCACCTCAGAGTTTAATCTGTTCAGGATTCGTTTGTCTTGTGGTGCACGGGTATTATGAAACCTTTTTCTTGCTTTATTTTTCTCCTTGATTAGGTTCATGATGTCGTCTGGTAAGTGGTTGGGCCTGAGGGTAGTTGCGGCTGCAGTGACTGTTATGAGGGCTGTATTAATTTGTTGGGTAAGATCCTTAACAGCTGTTTCAATATCTTCTTTAGATTTTACAAGTGGTACAGGACCTATGAATTTTGGAAGTATTTTGGATAATTTATCCCATGATATGAATGCGTGTGGGGGATGGGACAGGTTTTCTTGGTTTCCCAGCTGTAGCAGTATAGGATCATGGTCAGATGAAAGGTCATTTAGTGTCATCAAACTGTGCTGGAGTCTCACATTCTGTAATATGACTATGTCTAAGACATCAGCAGTGCCATGTGTGTTGTGATGAGTAGGTTCAGTGGGACCTTCCACGACTGCGTAGCTTGATCCAGTATAGTTAGCGAGTGTATGACCATTTTTGTTGGTGGTTCGACTGTTCCAGGCAGGGTGTTTGGCATTCAAGTCGCCAGCAATGATGACAGGCTCTCCAATGCCAAGGATAGCATCCAAGTCCGAAGGTAGTAAAGATTTTAATGGAGGATTGTATGCTGCGTAGATTTTTAGTCTACCAGCCGAGCTTGTGAGAACCTCCACGCCTGTAACCTCAAGATTGGTAGTAGTTGGGATGTTTACAGTGTGGTGACTAATGTAGTTCTTTATTAAAATTGCAGTGCCTCCACCTCTGTAGCCTAACCTGTCAGTTCTATATATATCATATCCTCTGATTCTGGGGCAGTCAGCCGGTCTCAGATGTGTCTCACTTATCAAGATGATGTCTGGGTGATGTCTTTCGGTGAATTCTTGAATTTCTAATATTTTGTTTCTCAGGCCATTTGCATTCCATGCGACTATCTTTAGGGAATATGGGGTGATTTTGTGTCTATTCATTAGAGAGTGCAGCTAAGATGGACTGAGATTCATGCAGAAATCTTTTTGTGGAGTCTAATGATGGGTTTGCCTTTACAAAATCCTGTAGCATAATTGTAAGAGATGCATTGATGGTAGCTGCCAGATTTGGAGTTGATGTCCGAAGGTTCTGACCTTGCCTAGTTTTTGATGAGCGAGCCACATCAGCGTAGGATCTTGTCTGTTGTTGATGACAGGTTGTTTTAAGGGCCTCAGGCTGCGGAGTTGTAGTGGATGCTTGCGAACTGGTAGAGGAGTTATTCTGATTGCTAATTTCTGTCTGTCTGTTTTTTGGATGTTTAATACATCCTCTATAGTTGGCTGGGTGGGGTCCACCACAGTTGGCACACTTAGCCGGGGTGGATTTTGGCTTGGTGCAGGTGTTTGTGGGGTGGCTCTGCCCACATTTTAGACATTTGAAGTCTGCTCTGCACAGTTTCTGAGCATGGCCGAACTTCTGACAGCGGTGGCATTGTCCTGATGATGCCCTTTTTCTTAAGGGCTCTGGGCTAATCTTGAGGCCACAGACTGTTGTCAGGTTGTAAATATTTTTGTAGGCCTGGTGAATTTCTACCAAGACCAGTGGCATTGGAGTTTTATCAGCTCTGACCATTCTGCTAACTTTAACGGGTGGCAAGTCTTGGGAGCTGAGATCTTCGGCTATTTCGTCAGTAGATGTGTTTTCGGAAATACCTCTAAGTACCACCTTCAGGTTTTTCTCCGAGCTCAGGGAGAAAGTATGGTATTTAACCCCTTTTGAGTTCATTTCGTTCGTTAGCCTTCTGTAGTCCAATACCGTGGTGGGGTGGATTTTAATGCCATCGTCTGTGTTTTTGGCCATTTTGTAGGATATCTGTTGTTCCGCCATGGTTGTCCTAATAGTTGCCCACCTGTGTTTTTCACGAAGGATAATGGGGGGTACTTTTTCCTTGGTGGAGGCAGTCGAGCCTGAATCGGGACCGTCTTCTTCCATTTCGTTTTGTTTGGGTGGGTCTGTGGTTGTTCTGCGCTTCTTTCGCGTGCGGACATCCTCGAATTCCGAGGAATTTAAGTTCGTCGGGCGCAACTGCTCCTCCATATTAGCGGAGTTATCATCTGTAACGACTGTGGGGGGAAACGTATCATAAAGTTTTATTTTCCCTGGCCAGTCCGATGATGCGATCTTTTCGCCTACGCCTTTTATTCGGTCACTTCCGAATCCTTGTGCGGAGATATGTGAACCCTGAACATTTCGGCGAAATGCCTTGATCCTTTTCTTTGACTGACCCTTCCTTTGTTTTTCTCCTACACTCCCTAAATCCTATTCGTTCTGCAGCGGACATTCGTTTGAAGCTTTTGTCGGTCCACCTAGCACTGACCTTGAGCTTCCCATGTAGAACATGCACAAAGTTTGAAGTCTTTACAAAGCTCTTAGAATATACTGCTTTACTATTGGAAAGGTATTGCCTTAATACTATACCTTCTAGAATATTCCCTTATTTGGCATAGGGCACATACAAATTCTCATTGGGATTATTTACATATAACATGCAACTATTTACAAGTTAGAGGTCTTACTGAGCTCGACCTTGGTAAACCTTATGTTAAAATATTTAGACTTGTTATAGTCTAAATATTTTTACATAAGCTACATAAATATACATAAATACATAAATATTTTTACACATGTATGGTACAAATAGGGACAACGATAAGGGAATCAATCGAAGTGAATGAATGGGTTATCCCTCATGGTGTCACTTGCAAAATTTTGCGTAGTGTTTATGCAATATTCACCTCACGCATGAATATTGTCTACCTCTGGATACACTGATTTTTCAAGCCTTTGGGATACAAAACGAGACATATTCTTTATTTCTAAAGGCACGAGCTGAAGTAGTGACAGATACATTCAAATATTTTCTTCTCTTCTAAATTTTGGTAAACACCACATCCACTTGGCAGAAATAATACAATTGTTAAGGGCCTTGGTGGTAATTGTAAATACTCCATCCCATCGTGTTTCAAATTTAAGATGGTGAATGTTCTGTTAAACAGAATGAGGACATGTTGTTGGTATTTACTTGGATATTGCACTGGTTTCAAGCATCCATATATTTTTCATGCTTGAAGGTCTACTATAACATTCCATTTATAAGGAATTATCTTTTCATTCGAGAGCAAATACTTTTCAATTTTCGAGAGCCGCGTTTTTGAAAAAGCAGTATTTATGAAACTTTTTTTTTAATGTTTGGTAGCCTCTCTCTCTTGTAAAATCATTCATTTTTTCCCGAGGAAAGAAAAGTGAAAAAAATTAATTAAAAAAAAACGTAATCACAAATTGTGTATTACTTTATTATAAAATATTAAAAATAAAAATAAAAACATTTATTTAGTCGCAGAGAAAAGTCATTATTTACAGATTACGAAAATTTCGATCAAAGGCAAAGTATTTAGCTCCAAGATTATGATATAAAAATAGACAACCCTACTTGCACAGCAGAGAAAATTATATATTTCACTATTTATTCCTGTAGTAGAATTAAGAAATATCAATCCTTGTAAGAAGATTTTGCTAGAGGAATGAATTTTTTTAAACTAATTCGGCAAGATAGCCATACACTGCTTGGAAAGAAGTCAACGGACACCATAGTGTGAGAAAGAAACAGCCATGGCATCCACCTTAATAAGCTTATAATTTCTACAAGCGTACGATAGCGATCAATGGGAATTGATCACCATTCTTCCTTAGGCATGTAATGAGGTCCTGGACCGTTGTGGGCGGACGTCCCTTGACATTACCCGACACTCCAGTTTATCCCAAAGATGTTTAATAGGGTTGAGATTAGGGCTCTGTGGAGGCCAATCAAGCAGCAGCAGCCTTATAACACAGTGCACTGTCTTGCTGAAAGAGACAATGGTCAGTTCTGTAGAATCGCCACGAAGTAGGGAGCATTGCATTATTCAGAATATTCAGACACCTCTCGAAGTTCAGTATTCGTGGCACCACAGACAGAAGTCCGAAGCCAAAACAAGACCATGCCATCACATCTTATATATACGCTCTTTGCACTACTGCAGAAGACGCTGCATGTTGGTTCGGGTAATGTAGGACTTGCATATTTAAAAAAAATATGCAAGTCAATATGAGATCACTGATATCATACTGTTTGACCTAGAATGGCCCAATTTGTTATTAGCCGAACAAATAGGCTTGCAACATCCTATCATAATGCCTCTTTCAAACTCTGTTAGTTCCCTTCTTGCAGCTATTGCACTAAGATACATTTGTACTGACTTGGGAGCGTCATATTCTTCCAATTTATGCCGGCTACAAACAAGTGACTGACTCGTTACATGGAACGATGCACCTTGCCCATGGGGATGTCTGTTGACTTCTTTCTAAGCAGTGTATAGCTCTAATTTCTAAAAAAAAAGCCTTTTTATAAAATGACTGCAATGAACTTACCTTCTCTTGGCTTCTTACCAGCCAACGCGCTCAGTGCACCTCCAGTGATGTAGAAGTAAATGGTTTTATTATTCTTTACTATATTAGTTCCTTTTCCGTGAAACTGGTAATATCTGATAAAATTAGAACAGCAATCCTTTCTTCAATATAAAATCCTAATTTGATCCGTTAAAACCAAACGGCCACCTAAAATATTCAAGAGTTTATAGACTGGTGTGACTACAGGACATTATACTATGGATAGACTGAGAAATCAATGCATAATTTCTCAGATATTGATCAATGCATTGAAGATTTATTTATTTATTTAGCGTTCGGCACATTCAGTAAAAGTGATACAAAATAAAAAGGCATATAAGCATGAATATAAAAACTATAATCCCAATTCCAAATTTTTGATCCAGTGTAATGCTAATGGCTCAGCTTGGAGAAAATCGGACCAGTCAACTTGATAAGCACGCAGGCTGCATTCAGTAGTGATGTGACGAATTGTTTGTTTAACAGCACTGCAATCAAGTTCAGGAGAAAGGCACTCTTCCCACTTCAATAACAATGCACGTATTCTGCAGATCGTACGAATCCTATTCAGGGTCACCAAGTTATACGACGAAGTTCAAGAACAGAAAATTGATTACTAATACCTCGAAATCACATTTGTAGTTGAAGATCGTGTATTTGTATCCTACCATTTTGTACATTCATCTCTACAGATGAAATTATTTGTAACTAAGTTTTCTGCTTCGCATATTGGTGGTCTGCTAGATTATAATCGACTGATTCTCAAATCTGGAATGCCTTTTGTGTACAGGGGAGAAGAGGATTATTACTTATCTTCTTGCACTCTCGAAGAAGATCATGAGCTCTAGGAAGGTGTGGAGGAAGATGTTGCTCAAGTAGGAAGCCAATACTCGTAAATATTCATTGATCTAATTGTATATATCAACTGCAGAGTGTTATTAAGCTGAGTATCGATGAACTTTGCCTATATGGACTATTGAGTCGAACAGATGACAAGTATTCAGCTACGAAGAATACCAGACTTAGAGTGTATGATTGTAAAGTGGTAGCAAAGTATCCCAATTACGAGTCGTCATTTTAGCTTTCGTATTTTCCACTTGTTTTCTATAGAATAGTGTGCAGCCAGTGTGATACCTATATATTTGGGAAACTTGTTACACCGTAATATAGTACTATTTAAAGTGGCCTGAAGTTCTGTTCTGGGAGCCTATTGCTTAGATGGAAGTAGGATATTTCAGTTTTTATCTACATTTGGACATGGTCTCCATTTCATAAAGTAATCCCCAAGAGTTCCTAGGTCGGACGTTAATGAATTTCTTCTATATTTTTAAATGAGCTGAGTGTAGTAGCAACGGCAATGTCATCAGCGTAATTGAATTTTCTGACTTGTGTATCAGGGAGTTCCGAAATATACAGTTTTAAAAGGAGACGTTTTCTGTTTACTATTTTTTTCTCTAGAGTCACTTGAAAATATTTGTTGCTTAGAATATTGTTCACTAGATGTATTTTAGTTAGACAAGGGATGACTTTAATAAATTTATATATTAACTCTTTCATCTAAACTGTGTAATAAGATAGTGTGAGAGCGATGAATACTGCAGCTGTTTGCAGTTGTTTTTGAAAGCCTGCTTCTATAAATGATGTCAAAGATAGCACCTAATCACAGCAGCTGCGGTTGGGTTTATGAAATTTCTTATAAATATCATTAAAACTTAGAGCTTTTCCGGTTTTTACGTCTTTCAACGCTAAATCAATGTCGTCAATTGAGAACGATCTTGAAAATTCCGATGCGGATGGGCAAATTGATTTAAGTTGGTGAAGTCTTCTTTTAATAAGTTTTGTACGTTTTTTTCATTGAAGTGAGGTGACAGCTCTATCATCACATGGACTGTTCTCAGATGATCCACATGATACCTCGACAGGCACCAAGTTTTGTACATTAAAAACCAGAAAGAAAAATCTAGGAATCATTGGGCATGTTATTAGATCCTATACATCTAAATGTTAATGCTAGCATGAATTTATCTTAATGCTTCCTAGCTATGGTCAGCTAAGCACGCAAACGAGAGCATGTCAGCACGCATTGTTAACACAGTGCCAATAATCTAAATGCTACAATTTTTTTTTTTTTTTTTTTTTTTGTCGACATGCTAATTTTTTACTTTTTTTTTCTTCTCTCATGCCGAAATGTACTGTAACTTCTATACTTCTATCGGTCATTGTCTTATAAATGCTTGTATATATTGGAATAGAATATTATATTGCTGCAATACTGAAAATCGTTGACAAGCAGAGATAAAAATTGGTAACTCCATTGTATAAAGTAACCTCGGAGAGAGTATAGAGGCGGATATCGAAAACGAAAACAGGGCTATATAGTGTTCGTTATCAGAATGGATTGAGGATATGTAAACTGCAGAATTTGGTGGATAAAAGATGAACAGGAATATTTAAAGTGTTGATAGATATTTACTGGACTGACACTTGGGATATTTACCATATGGTAGAAAAAGGGGAAGGAACAGAAACAATGGGCCCATCTCCAGTAGTTACGAAAGTGATAAAAGGATGCGAAGTGGCTTTTTTCATGGGATGTGATTTGACCATGAGATTGTGATGAAAATGCAGACGGTAAACGGGTTGAAGAAATTATATGAGAGGTTGTGTTGCCTAAGATAGGACTCCCGCGATGAATCTTGTGACTTGAATAGTCCTGAATAATAACAATAACAACAAGAAGAAATATTGATAGCATTACATAAAATTGTAATGCTAATTAGCTGTTCCCATTACTAGCATTCACGGGTAACACATTATTATTGCACTTTACGATAAATAAGGATCCTTCTATCTTCTATGTTTAAATATTTCTGGTTAATGATCATTAACCAGAAATAACAACGAGATAAAGAACAATGCAAAGAAAGTAAACTAGTAAACCACATTTTACTTCCCCAGTATTTACAATAATTCTTACAGGCCACAAGATGATTGCACTAAGTGAGTTCATTCCAGCCCAGTGGCCTTTTTAAACTTACAACACCTTCGTAATCCTTGTCTCTAATTATTATTTCTATGGAACCCAGTTTTGGGACTATAGTGGCTTATTTTAAAAAATAATGCTAACAATATCAAGTAATAAGGATTATAACAAAGTCAAAATGACCATATTCAAAGACAGTTAAACTGTTAAACTGATAAAGCTCTGATCAGAGCTTTATCCACCTTTACCAAGAGTTGCCTTGGACTTGCAGGCTCAAACTTGACTTTCTTGTCTGTTTGCTTACTTGGGAAATAGGATTAAAACCAAGTTTATATAAAATTACTTGGTATCTTGAATGCATAATATACCTAAGTTAAAAAATTTTCTACATCTATCTCTCATCCTGAGATTTTATATTTATAAGGTCAAAGCACCTTGTGGCAACTTGTTTTGGTAAAATACATAATGAGCTCTGCATTACTTCATCCTTAGCATTTTCAGGTCTGGCTCCCACTGAAGAGACCTCAATAAAGGTCGAAACCGGTATGGGTAGTGACCATTGCCTTTAATGTTTAGCATCATACATCTTCCGCAAGGGGAGGTGCTTTACATTAAGGGAAAAATACTAAGGAAAGTGATCAGAGCTTCATCCACCTTTATCACGAGTTGCCTTGGACTTGCACTACTTGCAAGCGCAAACTTGACTTTCTTGCCTGTTTGCTTACTTTGGAAATAGGATTAAAACCAAGTTTATATAAAATTACTTGTTATCTCACATATATATATATATAATATTCCGGGGAGACTGTTTGAACGGATATCTAAAAATCCTATGAGATGATTTTTTTTTTCTTTTTAATAAATTTTTAAAAATTTTTTCAACAATTAGCTGTAACTTGATTATGACAATGTTTTGAAAAAGTATAATAAAAAACGATAAAGATTATAATTTTATTAAAAATATAATTCTGACTCCCCCCCCCTCCACATAGTTTTTCTCGAAACATAGTTTGATTATCACTGTTCTAGCATAGCAAATGCCCAGCCAACGAACTGCATTTTAACCGTCCGGTAGCTGTTGTTTCCTTTGCCACTCCCCTCTGTCTCTCTTTCTCCCAGAACCCGTTTTAGGTAGGGTAGCAAAATACTAATTTCTTTGTTTTCAACAACAATATTATTTTGATTACAGACTAAGGTTTATATATGAGATAACCAGCTGGGTATCTTATATTATGAAAATAATATTTCGCTGTATCATATTATTTATAAATAATATGATACAGTTATTTATTATTGCTGTATTATGCGAGCTCAGGTCACCACCCCACTTCCTGAAATTCTCAAAGAGTCTCTCTCCCACGCACATAAAAGCAACTCTTATTTTCTGCATGGAGTTGGCGCAACGTGGGAGTCATAGAATGGATCCTATCCTCAAGCTTCATATTGCATTCCCCCAATCCTTATTATAGCCTGGACATTATTATATCTGCTCCTCACCAGACATGCCAAAAGTCACACCTAAAGTAGACCGTCGATGACCAACAGCAGGAGACTTAATGCCAATTTATTGTTATAACCGGTAATACTTTAGTTGTGCTCAACTCTGACGTTCGTAACGAGTAATTACATGCGTATGTAATTATTAATTGAACAGACACTTCAAGTATCTTTATTAGAGAATTCTGATGAAGATACTTGAGGTGTTTGTTTATTACTCTTTCACCCAAGTGGGATATAGCTTACCAAAGTAGAACCTTCAAACCTTACTCTGCCAACCAGTGGAGGAACGGTAGTCTCACCACCCCTCCCATAATACACAAATTTAATCCGAACGTTTCGGAGAATTTCTCTTCTTTGATCGAACTGAAATGTTCTGCATATCTACTTGGTGTGCTGTGCCCCGTTAATAACAAATCGATCTGTTCGTCTCGGGAAATTACAACTCTGCTCTCATCTGCAGACATTTGCTCACAGTCGAATATCTCAAACTTCTTCATGCACAAATAAGAAATCATCGTCTGCAAAGATCTTCATCACTGTTAAAGCAACAATATACAGTTTTTACTTTCGACACACCAGAATATGCATTGCTACATCTAGGGAGGCAGCTAATCATCTTCTTGAAGTCGTCAAAGAGAAGATGAGAAGCTGTCTTCTCCACAAGCATAATCACAATAGTGAAATCATTTACCTATTTTATCAACAATGCACTGAAAGAAATCAATTCCTAACCAAGCAAGGCAACAAGATCGCAATTCGCAAGAAGTCTCCCTCATACGCACATTAAAGCAACTCTTATTTTCTGCATGGAGTTACACTAAAATTAGAGTGGGGGGGAGAAGATTTTCTGCATGTAGAATAGACTGGAATGACGCGAAAAAGAAATGAACAAGGAACCTAAAATTGATTTTTCTTCAACCTCGTAACTATTATAGACAGCAATTAATATCTATGTAAACTCTTCTTTGTAAAAAAACTCTGTAAGGTAAAGAAAACAATAAAGAAAAAAGAAAAGAAAAGGTATTAAGATCTAAATCTTCACCGATTGGGATGTTACGAAAAATATAAGTTGACCTGCATTCCTAATTCATCTTTTATACAATCAGATTTCGCTTTTTTATTTTTTTAGATGTGATTACAGCCAAAGAAATTAACGATATGAGATCAGTGAATTATGTATGTTAATTGCGTGTGCTTCTGCTCATTTTAAGGTATTGTGGGAAAACTCTTCCATCTCATGTATAAAAATTCATAAATTCACATGGTTATTCTCGAATTGGATCTAGAGAAAAATGCTTAATCCTAAGCCAATCTTATTTCAAAACGGATTCGTTTACTGATATTCTTAACTACGAGCTCAAAAAGTGACACTGCCGTGGATTTTAAAGTTCAGAATATTACTTTCTTTCTTAATCCTCCTCCTCTTCTACCTATTACGGTGTCGAGGTTTCTTATTCTTGCAACCGTAACCTTCTCGAGGATAAGGTGGTTGGCCCTATGCCTCCTGGTGTGTCCTATGTTTGAATGCGTGTGTTCATGGGGCCGGTTTGCCTGTTCTAGGAGACGAAAAACCGAGTTTCCGGGTGAAAAAACCCCTACCTCCGATGAGACCGGCTAACTCACCTTTCGTCGAAAGAGACTAGATAAAGGTTCTTCATGTTATTGACGGCAATCGAACCCTGGTCTTTCCGACCAAAGGGCTTCGTCTTTAACGACTGAGCTACTACTACTACTAATTTAAAGAAATACATCTCTTTGATTTACAAAATACAATAAAAAATTAAATAAAATGTATATGACAGGAGGTTGTGTCATACCTTTTGTAACATCTGTAATCTGTAACAGTAACATAGCCGCTCGGCTATGTCACTTGCAGATTGTGTGGGTGTGTGGGTGCGCCACGCGCGGTGGGTCAAGATATTATGTCAGGTCATTTCTTTTTATTTTTTATTTTCTATGCGAATCCCACCCACGGGAATCTGATAACCTATAGTAAATTATTATTGGTATCGTGAATGGATTAAGGTTTAGGTAATCCTGATACTTTTGGCTAGAGACTAAATAGTGGAATTTAAGCCACTTCGGACTTCATAAGCAGGATGGTGATTTCACACCAAACATCCATGCCTACTGTGAGAATCGAACACTAGTAGAAATCTAACTTACTCACCTTAAATGAAAACGGCTTTATAACAATTCCTTGCTTCCTAGATCGGATTCGAGCCGGTCATTTCATGCGTTGGACATCGTCTTTACTGACTGTGGGATTTGTCCCAAGTGATCGTTACTTCGATAGTCTTGAGATGTTTGTCTTTTATAATTTCTGGAGAAGACATGTCAGTTAGGAATTCGAGCCCTTTTCGGGAGAATTCCTCCCCTTAGTAATAACAGTCTTGCCCGTATGTATGCTAAAGTGTTTATTATGATCGTTTTTGTGCAGGTGCATGATGGAGACTTGCTCTTATGAATATCTATTGTTATTTAATGGTTCTCACTAGTCTAGTGAGTCATGATTGTATCTAGCGAAGTCATTCTATTGAGATCATCATACCAACAGCATTGTTTTCTGTCTAAGAGAGATTAGATGTAAAATTTTTAATTAGCGACGAATGCACTTTTTTTTTTTTTGACATTCTCCATGATTGTAGCGTTTAGCATGCAGCATGACCCCATTTCGAAGTTTAAGCTGCGCATAAAATAAACAATTCCGATTCTGTTTGTTTGGTTTTCGCTGATAAATGAATTGATTTATTAACACATCTGTATATCTGTTTTCTAACCCCCCCCTCCCACACACACACACACACACACACACAAAAAAAAAAAAAAACACTACCGAATCTCGTTAATCACAATGCTCAGAACATTCTTACTGATTTTTTTTTTTTTTTAATTCTGTATCTTTTTGTCAGTATGGTTTTTAACACATCGTTTGCAATTAGTTCGAATGCAACTGGTAAACTTTTTTGTTATTTTTCTCTCCTTTTGGTCGTTTCCATTTAATTGACCCTATTCACCTGGATTCCTTCACATAATAAGAAATAATACTGATTTTCTTCTTGTATTATATTCTTTATATTTTCTTTCATCATTATAGAATTAAGAATTATATCATTCCTGTATTTTTTGAAAGAGTTAGCTGATTAGATAAAATCTTTTATACTTTATCTTTCATAACACATGTATCCGTTTTCTCTTCTTCCGTGGAAATTGTTCATGAGCTCAGCAGAAATACATACTGACTCAATTTCAAAGAATCAAACGAAGTTATGCGTTCCGTGACATCCTGAATAAAAATGATATTCCATGATATTGGCGTGGGTAGGAAATCCATGATATAATTATTTACATGCTCATATTAAACTGAGGAACCGCAACAACAAATATAAACACGTGCAGGAAGATCACAACAGTTGAATAGAACTTTTTTTTTTTTTTTGGCATATGTATTGCATCTAATTTTGTTTTTCCTGATTACAATTAAATGGTCCAGTTATGGCGAAAAAATATTATGCTTCATCGATGTTTATATCAAATATCGCTAAGTCATTAGAACGAAATTCTAATAGAAAGAATCTTTCAAGCTGTTTTATAACTTGGGACAACATCGACAACGAAGTTTACTAGCCTATCCCAATGAATATGAATTCAGACAAGGTTTTGAAGTCATTACGTGTTGTGTGTGTGTGTGTGTGTGTGTGTGTGTGTGTGTGTGTGTGTGTGTGTGTGTGTGTGTGTGTGTGTGTGTGTGTGTGTGTGTGTGTGTGCGCGCGCGCACTGGTTTTCGTAATCTTCTAAAAGTAAGAAAGATGTATCAAAGTAAGTATATAGATGTATCTATATACATATAGTCCGCGCGGTTAGCCTAGTGGCTTTGCACTTCGCAACCATATGCCTGGGGAAGGAGTGTCCTAGGCTCGATTCCCGTCCACGACGTGAGGAGCTTAAGGATCTTCCTCAGCCATAGCCAAGTTAGCCGGTCTTGGGCGTCGGCCGCAGGGTTTTTTCCGCCAGTTTATCTGGGGTTTTTCATCCCGCAAGCAGGCAAACCGGCCCCGTGAACACACAGGTTACAGTCATAAATACTTACGGCAAGGAAGGCAACGGGAAACCACCTTGCTCATAATCATCTCTCCCTAGAATGGTAGCATTTAGCTACCCTCCCGCGGCCGTATGGCAGATGGGAACCAGAAGAAGAAGATATACATATAAAGATACAAGGCATGTTCAAAAAAAAAACCGAACTTTTGCTAAAGACTTTATTGCTCATATTACAACATTTTAAGCACTGTCCTCTTCAAAGTAGTCCCACCCCCTCTTCTGGCGATACACCATTCCCAACTTCTTCCATTGTTGGAATGCTTCCTGGAACGCACTTTCTGTGATGGCGCGCAGTTCTCTTATCGCATTTTCTTGAATCACCTCTATGGTTTGGAAACAATGTCCTTTCAAAGTGGTTTTAAGTTTGGGAAACAGGAAAAAGTCTGCTGGGAATAAGTCCGTAGAATAGGGTGGATGGAGCACAACGAATCTCTGATGTTTTGCAACATCACCTGGATGTTGCACCCGTGAGGCAACATCTAACTCTGGTTTTTCCACAATTCAGGCCTCTTCTTGCGCACAGCATCCCTCAAACGCGCTAAAACTTCGTGGTACAACTCTTTGTTTACCATCTGACCACGTAGTGCAAATTCATAATGGACAATGTCTTTCCAATCAAAAAGCACAACCAACATCAGCTTGATCTTTGATCGACTCATCAGTGCTTTTTTTGGTTGAGGAGACCCTTTCCCCATCCACTGCGACGATTGCATCTTGGTTTCAACATCATAGCCATAAACCTCACATCTCAATTTTACCAACTTTGCAGCAAAATTTCACACACACACACACACACACACACACACACACACACACACACACACACACACACACACACACACACACACACACACACACACACACACACACACACACACACACACACACACACACACACACACGTTGTTCTTCAAGCTCTTTCATTGTCACTAATCCGACGAACAGCTTGTGAACGTGCTCACTTCAGCGGATGTAACTCGACGACTAAATGCCCACAGCAGAACGGGCAAATTGCAGTTTGTTGTCAAAACCTGCTGCTAGGTGCGCTCAGTAGCCGCAGCGCGCTTTCTGTGTCGGTCGGCGTGCTATTTAAAAAGTTCGGTCTTTTTTTGAACACGTCTCGTATATAAATATAAATTATCCTGTTATAGAGTTAACAAATTTTAATCGATAACCATATATATCAAATTTCATCAAACTATTCGAAATAATAGTAAAAATTTTGCTCTTGCTAATTGTTTACTATTCACACTTCGCTAATAAAAATCATCTGACTTACATCTACTACAATTAAGGTGAATGAACATACTTTAGTATATACGTATATAGAAAGCTCATTGAATTCCATCCTACTAGAGTGAAATTATCACTATCATTTAGAAACGTTTTGCTAATTTTTACCTCTGCAAATGCTCGAGTGAAACGAAATCTGAGATGGCTCTACAAATTTTAGGGAAGATTCGAACTCTGAATTTCACTAAAATCTACTCAGGCAGTGAGGAGTAATATGTGTATGGATGGGCAACTCTATTTTTTTTTTCAAATGGCTTGCTCATTTTACTAAACAAGACACCTCACAAGATAACCATCATTAATTGTTTGACTCTATATGAAATACTTTTTTTTTTAATCGAACGTGTTACATTTGTTTGGCTGGTTATTATTTTATGTAAGATTCATTCACGGTAAGTATAATGATGCTATATATTTTTTTTTATTTGCCTCCCACCCAGGAAAGGCTATCATCCTATAGTACATTGATGATGAGTAATCTGGAGATTCTACTCTAGAGGCCAAACACGGTACTTTTTTTTAATCCACTTCGGACACCTAATAAACAGGGTAGTGGTCTCACACTCAATAATAAAATTCATTCTTTTTTTATAATGGCCCCACACATGAAAGATCCATCCGAAACTTGTTCGTCCAAGACGGGTTGAACCTCTGATTAGGGGTGATCGGCAATTAATGCAGCCGGCTTTCCATTCCTCTGCTACATCCCGAAGGATGAGTATTTTATGTCTATAGATATGCGTGCTCAGTCCGCGCGGTTATCCTAGTGCGTGTGCGCTTCGCAACCATATGCCTGGGGGAAGGAGTGTCCTAGGTTCGATTCCCGTCGGTGACGTGAGGAGCTGAAGGAGCTTCCTCAGCCATAGCCAAGTTAGTCGGTCTTAGGCGTGGACAGTAGGTTTTTCCCCCCAGTTTATCCTGGGGTTTTCATCCCGTAAAGCAGGCAAACCGGCCTTGAGAACTCAACACTACAGGACATAGGATACACTGGGGCGTAGGGCTGACCACCTTATCCTGTGAACGGTTTGAGGTCCGATGAGTAATAAACTCTCTACACTGCAATGAGATATGTGTGCTCACGGAGCCGGTTTGCATGTTTTCAGGGACGAAATACCTGAGTTTCTGAGAGAAAACCCTCCATCTCTGTATGAGACTGACTAATCCACCATGTGACTTAAAGGACCTGATAAAAGTTCCTCACTTCATAGACGGGATTGATTCGAACCCAGGTCTTTCGAACCAAAGGGCATGTCTATAATAGCAGCCGAGCTATGGAGGTTCCCATTAAAGGTCACAAGACCTATAACACAACATCACCATGCTTGGGCAGGTGATTAAGCAGAAAGACGTAATCGATTCATATGTTTCATAAAAAGTTGGGGATTATACCCATTAAGAAAAACAGCATGAGCGAGAATGTTCCATATAACAGAGGTAGAGAGAATGAAGGAAGATGATAATTTCTTCGGTGTGTTTGGAGTTGGACAGTGTATGGGTGTTGACTAGTGATCAGAAGAAAGGGGATGAATGGTAGTGGCCAATTCAGTGGAGCAATCCCATGAAAGTACCTATAGAAAAGGAATAATTCGGAAACAGAGCACCTGTGAGAACGTGACTGAAGGGATTAAGCAGATCGTCTTCTATATCATCAAGAATTCTTAGGAAGGTTTTGGGCGTGAGAACAATATTCCAAGGTTGATCTGATCACATTTATGAAATATTAGGAGTTGAGTAGGAAAGAAATAATGTTTTGAACGAAAACGAACAAGGTTTTAGAGGCGGATGAGGTTATGTTACAGTCATCCCAAGAGAGGAAAACTGATCTTGTCAAAAGTAAGTTGGAGTGAAGTAGGATCTTTTTTGCGAGTAATAAAGCAGAACTGAGCTTTATAGCATTGAAATTCGCCAGATTGTCTTCACTCCAATTGAGCATAGTGAGGTCAGTATTTAAATTGGTTATGGAAGATCTTAAGTCTGCGATCATTTGAGTACTAATAGGATTTGAAAGACTTCAAATCTATTCATAGACATCAAATCCCAGGATACTCCGGCATTTATAAATAAATCTGATGAGTGGAAATCACCCCATGGCACGCAATGAATGAATGAACAGAGAGGAAGCTGGCAATCCAGTCACAAAAGCCAGGAGGGAGATCATAGGATGATAGCTTGTTAGAAGGCTACGGTGCCAGCCATGGTCAAATTCCCTTTAAAATATCTAGAGCGACCACATAGGTTTCTCCAAAGCTTTCGATGGCCAGTGTCCAAAAGTGGGTAAGGTTAGCGATGAAGTCTACTGTAGAAGGAGAATGACAGAATCCATAGTGGTGATCCCCAATTAACTGATTAGTCTCCAGGTAGTGAAGAAGTTGGTTATTGATGACTTTCTTCATCACTTTCAAGAGTAGTGGGATGACAGCAATGGGACGATAGTTTTATGGCTGACTTTTATCTCTTTATAGGTAGAGTTTACGTTGCTCTTCAGCAAAGAATTGATTATTTCTTATCACACCTTGAACTATATCATTTATATATATATTAAACAACAGTGATTCCAGAACAAAACCTTGCGGTACTCCCACCAGTCACCTTCGTTTTGGGGGAGAGGGGGGGACACTAGATAGCTACTATTAGTCTGTCAAGTCATCTTAGTTTTAATTTCTTCAGACCAATATTAGGAAAAATAAATATGGCTGTAGTACCAAAAAAATAATAGGGCGCCATAAAAGAACTAAGTTAAATTGCTGTGCTTATGAATGATGTCACTATACGATATGCTACTACAAAATGACATATTGCATATTACAATATTACAAAGATTCATGAAAATCCTTTTCGCGATTTTCTTCCTGACCGTCAAAAACAATTTACCCCCCCCCCACGTTGTGCATAACTATTTTGCCCCAAAGATATCTTATGTTACTTTATTTGGAAACCTCCCTAAATCCTCCAAACAGCATAGGAAGACTATATCTCTATAGTCTTCCTATGTCCCTAAAAGCAACAAAATAACACGATGCTGTTTTAGTGAGAATCATACGATGCTTTTTCAAAGTTGATTATATTGGATCTAGTAATTATAATCAGTAACTCAGTGTTGAGTAAGCTTCGTTTTGTGATTAAAGTTGAAAATGTACGGAATAAATTTGAAATTTTAACATCCACTAAATGTATTTAACTTTAGAATGTATCGTGTCGTTTCTTTTTTTTAAACAAAAAAAAAAAATAATTAGAAACTATGGTATTTAAAGTATTGGCGTTGTCCAAAGAGAAAAGCCAACTTAGAAAAGCATATGTTTTTCTAAGTTGTATTTTCACATATTTTGCTCACGACTCACGTCGTGAGCAAAATGAATTTTCCAAGAAATACTTATCTGGTATGTACTAAGAATAAAGATGAATTTCCTGTGCTCTCGATTCCTTTTCCTGTTGTACTGCGAAGCTCGATTTCCTATTAATGTGTTGTTTCGATCAGCAGGCATGAATAATATTTGCTGAGTTAAGAAAATCTCTTATTTATTGGAATTTAAATGGAGATTTATTTATTGGACTTGTATCGATATTTATTTATTAAATTAAATAATAAATGAACATTTATTATATTTGAGAAAGAGTGACTGTAACAGTAGATATAATAATTTGTTAATAAATTAAGAGAATCCCAAATAAAGCCAAATGTACAAATGATCTTACCATTCTTATCAATATTCTATTGATAAGAATGGTAAGATCATGCTAGAAGCAGTGTCTTAAAAAGATTGAAAAGGATGCAGTAAATTGTTTAATGGTAGTTATGTAGGCTAAGAATGAGATGCAGAAAAAATTAAGTCATGTTCCTAGCATTAAAATTTTATGAGCAGTCAAGTATGGCAACAAAAATATACATCAGCTTCAACTTTTGTTAAACGCAATTTTCAAAC
The DNA here is from genome assembly GCF_054136105.1 of Typopeltis vanoorti. Lineage (NCBI taxonomy): Eukaryota > Metazoa > Arthropoda > Arachnida > Uropygi > Thelyphonidae > Typopeltis > Typopeltis vanoorti. The sequence continues at coordinate 112,081,578 of NC_143564.1, forward strand.
AGAAGGTTTGAAAATTTCGTGCTGAGAAAAATGAACGGATGTGTGAGCAGATGAGGAGTAGAATACATTTTTAATCTAAAAGAAATTTATAGCGCACGATTTTTTAAAAATTTGTTTACAGACATGCCTTCTTACTCCTTCATCTTATATTTCTTTTAATTTATTGTAAGAAATATTCTATATTTTTCTTACAGTTATTACATTGATCACATTTTTCTTATAGCTTTAATTTAAGTCAAGGTTTTTAAAAGGCCAAATGGTCAAAGTCGTAATATGCGATGAGCTACTGTGTGGTACAATTGTATAACATATTACTAAAATTGAAACTGATGAACAAAGCAGCCCGGAAACTGAAATCAAATTAAAATTCCGAAAGGAATTTATAATTCTGTCAGAAAAGGAACTCAGAACCAGTATTGAAAAAATGAAACAGAATTTAGTTTCAATTGTATTCTTTTAGTAGCTCTTTATTCATTTTGGATTGCCTTTGTATTATCTTATGTTAATGATTTTTACTTTATTTTCTTATTATCGTTCCTTAATTTTGCTTATGTTATGTACCTTTTTTCTTCTCTAATTAATTTCGTATAATTTGTGTATTACACGAAGATGGAGAATATTTATTTATTTCGTGTGGGATTTCCCCCCTTTCTTCCCCCCGTTTCTTAGGACGGGTTGAGCCCTAGTAATGAGGAATTAAGTATGTATTTTATGACTGTATATCCGTGTGTGTGTTCATAGGGCCGGTTTGCTTATTCTGAGAGACGAAAAATCCGATTTTCCTGGTGGAAAAAAAACTGTACCGCTGTATGAGATCGGCTAACTCACCTTTCGTCGAAAGAGACTGGATAAAGTTTCCTCATGTCATCGACGGGAATCGAACCGAGGTCTTTCCGACCAAAGTGTAGGAAATAATGACTGAACTACGGATGCTCTACAGGGAGAATAAAGGATCAGTGATAGAAGAAATAGTGTAGTAAAAGACATAATAATGGCAACTGACATTTGAATTACGAATATATCGAAAAGGTGTTTGTTATATCAACAGATAACGTTACGAGTTGAATGACTCACATTAAAACAAACTAAAGTAATGTACTGTTATTTATTAAAATAAAACTTTCGATAGGATGTGAACACACCTGTAATTGATACCAAGACTGCAGCTTGCCGCTTTTATTTCAGGAAACTCCATCAGCATCGTCCTTCAAAAATCCTGCACGGGTCGGCTGCCTGAATAAACTTACAGGACGTGGATGGCTTTATTCTGGAAGTTGGAAAAAACGCTATTGTGTATTGGATGGGACCAAACTGTATTACTACGAACATGAGGTATGATATATATATATATATATATATATATATATGTTAAAGATACCAAGCTATTTTAATTTATTATATTTATTTATTTATTACATTTATTATACCCAAGGTAAAATACTTTCTACATATATATATATATAAAATAGATCCTTTAGGTTTCCATTACTTATAGAAAACACCAAGTAGTAGTCTGTTAGTCACTTGGTTCTGTGGATGTACCATCTAATACCTACCGCCGGCTTATGACCGAAACAACTATGAAGCCAGCATATTATGGCTGTTAACTGCTGCATGTGTTCTTCTGGTCAGTTTTCCTATTTTGGAGGATGAAAAATCAGAGATTTGGGGAAGAAAAAACCCACCCCCTCTTGAGATCGGCTAACTGAACTTCACTTGGAAAGTGCTTATACCGGTTCTTTGTCTTCTGAACCGGATTCGACCCAAATTCTTTCCAATCAAAAGACATCATTAATACTGACTGCCTAAGAAGAAAATACCACCACAAAAATAAGAGCATCCCCCCCCCCGCTAACAATGAACATATTCGTTATAAAATGTAGTATGTGAAAAATAATGAACTACCAAAAATTAAAAAAAAAATTCTTTAATTGAATGAACAAAGTTCTTACTTTGAATGAAAAATTCAACAATAAATATCTTTAGAATATTAACATTCTGGACATGCTAACAATCTTACTACGAAGATATTAGATATATGTTCACAGTGAGATTATTCTTGAAGAAAATAACTGATTTTTGTTTCAGAATTTAGATCTTATTTCTTATAACTAAAGCTCGCTAAATCAGCTTTTAAATTATTTGTCATTGTCTTTCGCGCAGAATAGTAAAGGCAACGAGAGGTCTGCAGGGGTCATTAGTCTGGATTACTATGACATGTGTGAAGAAGGAAGCCCTAAAGACAACAAACGCGTTTCTCATGTATTCATAATTGGCACTTCAGTTCGAGGATTTTTTGATGTAAGTTACGTACTGTAATTTTTTTATCACATTTTAACTAATAATTTATTGACTCCTGACTGAGAAATTTCTTTTTATTGTTCACCGAATTCGCATCCTTTAAGTGCAGATAAAAACAATTCAAATTGTGTGCTTTTTTTTTATATATATATATATATCATGGGCTATAGTATGCGTTTTCAAAATGAATTATGAGAACATTTCCATACTGAAAGTATAGAAATGTTCACAAAGATAAATATGAACCTTTCAGGTATAAACAAAGACGACTTTGGAAAAGGCGACTTTGGAAAAATTAAGCTGATATTTATTTTTCTGGAGTACTGCAATTCCAGAGAGGAACCACTTGGGAAATCAAGACATGAAGTGCAAGGGTGCACGCTGAATGATTGTAGTGCAATATTGTAAAAAGAGGCATGTTTTATTTAAGCTTCCATAACACTCATCAAGTATTTTGCTCAGTTGCGGCACAATTAAATTATCAGATGTTAACAATGATTGACATCATCAAAAGACGGAATGGTGATGCAAAAAGAAAATCAAGGAACAAACAGGGGATACATAAACTGATGTAAAAGGATAGGGGAAAAATTCTCCATTTGTCCAGTACATTCATAGCTACTGAGGTTGTGCTGTCCTTCCATGGAACTGAGGAGCTATGGTAGAATTGCGTGCAAACCAAATATGATCCAAACATTGTTCAGAACAATAAATTCACATATGCCGAAGTAATTAACTTTTTAATAATATGTAAATATTTCGTCTTAAGTATCATAAGACATTATCAGTACAGTTATAAACAACAATAGGAATTACATTAAAAAAACACATTAGTGCGCATGCTTGCATTGGAATCCCTCTATGTATACAGTAGCGTGTTTAAGGACTAAATACTAATTGGACTGTAATTAAATTAAATTAAAACTGATAAATTTATTTTATACAGTTGAGGATAACAATTTCCCAAACTTTTGAGATAGTGAGACAGTCGTTACGGTTAAGATTCGGTCTGTGCGTAAAGCAGCACTTTCTTTATACAAACACTCATGTTTATATATTGATCGATGTAGTAGCTTGGTGTGTTGCCATTGGATCCTATGGTTGGCATTTTCAACTCCATGTTTTGAGACCAGATTTGTGAGGCTTGATAAGACGGATGTGATATTGATGTTCAGAGATGCGTTTATTTACAAATCTTCCTGTTTGTCCATAGTAAGATAAGTTACAAGAACATGGCACTTCGTATACACCAGTTAGCATCAGTGGTGAGAGTTTCTTTTGGAGAAGGTAACAAATTGTGAATTTGGTTTATCGCTTTATAGGTAGCAGTGAGTTTGTATTTCTTCAAAATTTTTGACAATTTATAGTTATTAATACTCCACAGGTTTCTCTATATAATAAACATTATTCAGGTTTGACACTCTTGTGTAGAGCTGAGCATGATTGGATAATATACTCTTGAAAACTTGTAAAATGACAAATTACAATACATTCTCCTCAGATAAGATGGATGGTTACGCCAAGTAAACGATATTTACCAGAGTATATCGTACATTATAATATTTGCTACACTTGTGAAGTGTGAGGTTATGAAAGGTTCTTCAGGTTATGCTAACATTCAGGAGAATTTTATGTTGTCTGTGCTGTGACTTTTCTACGGAAACGATCCACTTGAGTATTATTATTATACGAGTGCCTTATGTCATATCTTAAGGAATGGGAGTACAAAGATTGCACAAGCCAGCAAAAAATTCAAATCTCAATACAAATGATTTGGGAGATTTAGAGCGTCTGTTGAAGACAGACTAACATGTTCAATACAACTAGCCGGCCATGTTGTCTGAGTGGTTAGTGTATCGGCTCTCTCCATCAACAAGCTGTGGATTGGGATCCCGCCTTCTTGGGCATTGATGTTTGTGGTTGTCTTGAGGGGAGATGAATTTCATCTCACTGTGTGGGATTACCATCCCGCTAACTGGATGCCGTACTATAGGTTCACACACACACACACACACACACACACACACACACACACACACACACACACACACACACACACACACACACACACACACACACACACACACACACACACACACACACACACCATGACATCGGGATCTTTAACCGCATCCAGTCTTGAGTTTGTGAAATTATGCCACAAAGATTGTATTGCCATGTGATTATACCGTCACCTAAATAGGTTAATTTTGTGGGTGAGATAGTTTTTACAATGTGCTTCTCATCTAATATCCGTCACTTACAAAAAAAAGCTAGTGGAGTTCATAATAATATTGTAAAAGAGCCAAAAAGATGTGAACTAGATGATAAAAGTGAACTATTATCCTAAGATATGAAAAGAAAGTGAGAGGAAAGGGCGATTATTAGAAGAGTTCCTAAGAAGTGATCAATATAATTACAGCGATCAATATAAAATAAGAAATTTTTACAGATATTAAAAATCTACATTCTTAATATCTGTAAAGCAGGGTGCTCATAAAACAGTGCTGGACAGACTTTTCTAGAACTACTTAGTGGAGTAAGCACTTCTAGAAAAATCAAAAGATGTCAGCATGTCTTATCTTATTTAACTTGTCAATAAAAATGGTGATAAGTTAAAATTGGTGCAGGCAAAAAATTTTGCGAAGACTGAAGATGTTCAAGTTCTATACTCTCTACGTGCTGCTCACTGGAGAGCCATTTTCACAAATGAAGTCAAAATAACGACGCGACAATAGCCTTTCGATTGAAATGACCTGGGTTAACGGTTCACTATGTTGAATCCAGAAAACCATTATAGAATTTTTAACTAAAGGTGAGTTATCCGGTTTCATAGGTAGTGTGTCCCCCTTCAAAAAAAGCTCCGGTTTTCATGACGCAAAGCTCAACCTTCAGTAGAAGTAGAATACACGCAAATAGTAGGCATAAATATATTGGCTTCATAGTCTACTTGCTTCCGTCATAATAACAACCAAATCAAACCTGTTGATGAGATATTTAATATCACCGATGCAGCACATCTCGCAATTGGCTTCAGTCACCATAACAGACCTAGGTTATTTGTTCCTGTGACTATGGTAAGTTCTGCAATACTAAGAAGACACCAATAAGGATTTTGCTTCTAGTTTTGGCACATCGAACTTAACAATCGTTGTGACGTGGGTTTAATTGACATGCGGACTCATGCCGATGGAGGGAATAAAAGTATTCTTGTTTATTAAGACGACGCACTATAAAACCGATTTTTTATTTCTCCCAGATTTGGCAGCAAAAAATGTGGAGAAGTTACCCATCAACTAAAAAATTATATATTTTTAACTTTAGGCGCATAATATGCTTTATATAATGACAATAGCAGATATATTTCTTAATTTATTTATTCTAGACCTTGAGAACAAGCATTTAATAAAAAATAATAATCCATGGTACTTATAGGCATTTAAAGCCTACGATATACCCTGATTAGCTTCCGTACCATAATTTTAGGATAAAGTAGTTAGTCATATGCTAATACAGGGTTGCCCATAAGTCAAGAAGTGGCTTAAAATGTGAATAACTCATAACCAATAAAAAAAAACTCCAGGTTCTATATTTCGTTATAACAAAAAAGAAGAAAAAATAATTAATTAATAAAATGGTATTGAATGTTAAAAGCCCTTCGTGATTTATGGGTCATCCTGTATATATTTTTGTGTATTCTTCTAGTCGGTTTGCCTAGTCGGGAGATGAAAAAGTCCTCCATCTTATTGTTCCAATGATTGTAATTGCCATAATGTAATTGGCAATTATTAACAATAATTGCCAATAACATCCGCTTGTAGGAAAGAAAAAAATCATTTCAAATTGTTTTATTCTATTTGGAGAATAAAAGGCATTAGAGGAATTTTATTATAAAAAATCGGCTGATGCCTTTTATTCCCTTATAGGGAGTAAAGTGGGTGAGGCCTTTTAACCCTATCTAGCTTTTGGAGACTGAATGGATGGTTCAATCTCCACTGGTAGCTAATCAGAGATAGCCAGCCCAAGCTATCACTAATTATGAGTGGCAACCGATGATGAAACTGGAAAGCAACTGCTGCCATCTCTAGGTATTTAACTCTAACAGGATATGTTATTGTCCGAAATAGTGTTGGCTCTACTGTCATTTTCTTTAGCTTACGGGACGAAAAAAAAAAAAACCCAGTTTCTGGGAGAAAAACCCACTTTTCTGTACCATAGTTCGACTAACTCGGAAACCGGTCGAAGAAAGGCTTACAAAAAGTTCCTCGGCGACCAGACATGAACTTAAGTCTATCTTCGGCTGCCTAGCGCAGAGGATGCAAACGCTACTTTCACTGAGACTATTTTATTAAACCAATAGGGCATATATATATTATTGTAAATAATATTTACAATATATCCATGTACTTTTATCCTGAGGGGTATTACTATTTGTTACAATTTTTTAATTTTGTGAAATTGCTTCTAGCAATTCTATAGTCCTACAAACCATCGTAGTTCATATGTAATTTCATTTCTGCTTTCATTTGACCAATTTTTTTTTGATATTTTATATTTAAGACATTTCTTATTACATTTGTGACATATTTTGGCTTTTTCCATAATTATTTCCAATTACATAAGAATAGTTACATAACCATAATTATGTTCTTAGTTACATTGTTTTGTACACTTATTCCATTTGTTTTATTATTATCAATGATATAAATTGTTAATCATTTTAGCCCACTGTTGTTTAATTACACATTAGGAGTTCCTAAAGTTCACTTCCACAAACTGTATTCTTAACTGATTTTGATGATTCTTTTTAGCGATACTCTCCTACTTCTTCCTCCTCTCTCTCTCTCTCTCTCTCTCTCTCTCACACACACACACACACACACACACACACACACACACACACACACACACACACACACACACACACACACACACACACACTAAAAAAATACCGGTTCCTAGCTAGATGATTTGGTTAGTTTGATGAGAAGTGAACTCCTAAGAACTCCCATTCTTCTACATTGATCTTTTTCAATAGAAGTGAGTTCCTTATTGCATCTTGAAGGTATTTATTAATGGAACTTTGTCGGTATATTTTCACTGCCTTTTCTTTCATACATATAGTCGCACCTGTATGAATAAATAGTTATTTGTACTCTGCTTAGCTTCTTCTCATTTAGCCAAAATAGTACATTTTTATTTATTACTGGAATCTGTGTCATACATTGTTTCACAACACTCCAGATTTCTTCAGATTTTTTACAATAAATCATCACGTTGTAAAGTGTTTCTGGTTCTTTACAAAAGAGACAGGTTGCAGGATCCTTCATTGGTATGTCTTTTGCCACAACTCAAATTTTGATCGGTAAACATCATGTTGTACTTTAAAGAAAAATGTTTTGTAGAAGGACTTATTAGAAGTCGAAATACATTCTTTAAAACTGTGCTTAGAGAAATCTCTCCTCTTCTTTGTTCTCTGTGCTGGTGTATAGGGAAAGTGCATCTAGAAAACTCTGCATATTTTACTCGTGATTTGGTATTTAGTAACTTCTCTACGCTGTAATTTTTTTCTACAAAACGGTATCCCTCATCCATTTCAATGAACATTCTAGGCGGACATTGTTTAATCGAAGGAAGAGCGCAGATGACTCTGTCAGGAAGACATTTTTGTAGAAAGGCAATTGTATACCCACAGTATTACTTATTATGTGCTTTTACTGTAATTCTGGCTCTGGTTATCAATGTTTTTAGTTGTATATTGACTAGGCTATGACCTCCAGCTTCTATTTCGTAGAAGAGTGTTGTATGGCGCATTGGTTAATATTGTGGACTCCATACGTATGTCGCAAACAGTCTATGAATTTAATTTGCCCATTATCTGAGATATGCTCCACAGACCTTATTGTAATCAAAAATAATAAATAAAATAAAAAAGACTAATTTTTAATTGATTATTCTTTGATGGTTTAACAACAGAATTATTATAACTTCGAATCGTTATCAGAATAAAACCAATACAAGCCAATTATAATTATTCATTAATAATTATAAATTCTTTTCTCAGTAAAAATGGAATTATTAAAAAATGTTTTCATCCAGTAGTCTTGAATGTTTAGCTGGTTTAACAACGAAAACTACTACACTCAAATTTTATGAGATTCCATTTAGCAGGACTGTTGCAATATAGAATTTCAACACATTTTGCATCTTGTCCCTTTGCGAATGTTAATATTATATTAGCATTAAAACAAACAAAAAAAAATTTGAAAACAACAATTGGATTGGTCGATGATTCGAATGAGCAAAATCTGCTCAGCCACACACACACACACACACACACACACACACACACACACACGAGACATTGCAAAACTTGGAGGATGGACAAGTAGTTACGAAGGAGGAAGGAAAAAAAAACTATTGACACGTTTCTTGAACAGCTTGCTGGCTTTTCTCTTTTGAAAAGACTGAAAAAAAAACAGCAAAGAAGGCTGTTCCTGAACAAAGATATAGACTGAATGAAATAGAATGTCTAGATTTTCCTTTGCTTTTTCAGGCTAAAATCAAAGGAACGATGTTGTCAATTCAGCGGAACAGCGCCATAAGAAACAATCTTGAGAACTTCATTGAATCTACTAAACAAGAATAGTCGACTGATTGCTGTATTCCGGATAGCATGAACCAGTTTTTTAAGGAGGTTGTTGGTGTACCTCCTGAGATGTGAAGACAGTTCGAAGGTTGTGGAAATTTGTGATTTATATGGTATTAAAAGTTGTAGAATTGAAAAGTAGCGGCAAAGGATACGAGGTTTCTTGGAGACTGAAATGTTATGCGTTTGCTCCAGGAAAAGCTAGAGATAGATATAGATATATATATTTTTTTTTATTGTAAACATATCAATCTTATATACAGGATTAACTGGTTTTTGGTTCTCTGCAGTCAGACAGAGAGGTTACATGCTCATACTCTTGTTGAGGTATGTTACATCGAAGTCACTTATAAGGCTAATTACATTTGTTTTTTTTTTAAATAAATTAAAGCCATTAAGAGTTATTTTAACATGATAACATAAGATCTTATTTTAACATAAGAACATAAATGTGGAAGAACATAGAAGTTACTATTGCACAATATTATCTATTGACATGAGAGTGCCAGCTTTCGCACTGTTAAGCACAACAATCCTTCTTTCTTACCCCTTTTTTTTCGGGGGGGGGGGTAAAGGTGTCACTTCTGTGCTGGAAAGTGGATTATAATGCAGTCGCCCTGCTCAGCCAGGAGTTGATTCCGCGGATTCCATTCTTGGTGGAAAAGATCTAAGGTGTTGTTTTGCCTATGGTGGTGATGTTCGTGTAGGATCCGACATCTCACCTTTTGTTGGAAGGCTGCAGTGAGTTGGTCAGTTGCCTCTCTCTGTGAAGTTGCTGTGCTGTCTGGTCTTGTATGTCTGAGGTAGAAGTTGTATATTACCGCTTTTGCGGTGATGAAAAGGTAATTGCAGAATGAATGATCATTTGACTCCGCATGGACGAGATTGAAACATTCCTCTTCTGTATGAAGATTACCACAGGTAAGAGCTGCCGTTTCCCGAGTCAAACTGATTAATTTAGTGTTGACTGGGCATTCCAAGTAGATATGCCGGACCGTTCCTAATTGGTAGCAGAAGAGGCAGTTATCTGAGACGTTTGAGTTAAATTTTCGTAATATAGTAGGAGTGGGTAATATATTATGCCACATTCTCCACTGAATATCTGCGTCAGGTTTGATGGCTCTTGTGCGATATGGTAGATCCCATTGAAATAGTGTTTGATCAGATGATGCAGGATTTTCCAACAAAGTGCTTTGGTTCGACTGTTGTGTTAGTGTGCTGTAGATCTTTTTGTTGTTGCTGGGTGTAAGTTTCTCCCATGAGTTATTGGTTTTTATCAGAAAGATAGGCGCCAAAACTTCTGAGTTTGGAGGGCTAAGCCCCACTTCTGTTATGCTATCAGGCATAGCGGCTTGAAACGCGGCCTTTACGGTGTCTATCTGCTCAGACTCATTCCCATATTCTAGGTTTTCGAGCGAATTTGGAAAGCGCCAGGTGAGGCTTGGAAAAAGAATGTCACCCAAGATCCTCACGTTTCGCCAGCTCCATGGAGGAAAGAAAAATTCTTTCTGAGTGATCGGGCTTCTTACCATCGTGTTGTGAAAGATGGGTTCCATGAGGATTTCAGGTAGGGATGCTGTCTTCACTGTGTGCTGGAGGTTTAGCTTCTTCCATCGTCGAAGGGCATCTTTGTAGAAGTTTGTTAAATTTACAGGCACTTGAGCTGTTGTCATTCTTACGGTGGTGGAGAGAGAGAGACCTCTAGTGGCAGAAGTGAAAATATACTCAGTGGTGCATTTGTGTGATATTTCCTGTTGTAGGGCATTTATGAGAAATCGAGCGCGGAACGTTGTTATCCTGTTGTCAATGGAGACCAACTTTTGTCCTCCATCTTTGAGAGAAGTACATAGCTGGGAGTAGGAAAGCCAGTTTGTTTTATTCCATATGAATCGATATATGGTTGACTTTATTTGTTTGATGAATTGCACTGGTGGCGTAAGAATCTTTAGTGTATGCCAAAGAACACTGGTGGCTATTTGGTTAACGATTATTGTTCTCCCTCTTGTGGAGGCAGAGGCTCGTATTGCTGCCCACTTTCCTAGAACTTGCTTGAAACGCTTGTTTAGTGTTTCCCAGTTCTTATCCACATAAGAGGGTGTGTTTCCTAGGTAAATCCCCAGGTATTTGTTTCCCTCTGTGGACCAGGTACCAGACATTGGGGAATCGGTTCGATAGATAGATAGATATTTTTTTTTTTTATTTAACTTGTTAAAAATAAACATTACACGATAGGTAACAAGGACTATTTACATATTATATATTATAAGTTTTTAAGTATATATATTTCAGAGAAAGAAACATTTTCCTTTCGGGTGTACAATACAGAATGCAACAAATCAATTAAAAATTTACAGTTCATTTTCAATCTGAGTTATCTTTCAGATGAAACACATTGTCGTCGTTAATCCAGAAGAGGGTACCAGTTGGATTCCACGCCTCTATGAATTTCGCGACAGTTCTTGTTTCTTTGAAGTGCTCAAGTTCCAATATCAGCCTGCTTTTTAGTTTCCAACGGAGGATACACATGAGGGTTTGTGCAGTTTCAGTGATGGATGGGTGCTGGTTACTTCTTGTCTGTTTTAGGTAGAAGCTGTAGATGACGGCCTTAGCGCAGATGAAGAGGAAATTGCATGTTCTGTGTCTGTTTTCTTCTGTGCGGACTAAATTCCAGTAGTCTTCTTGGCTATGTGCGTAGTTACAGGTGCTCGAGGCAGTATTCAGGGCATAGGTGATTATCATTTTGTTTGCGGGACAGGTCAGATATGTGTGTTCCAAGGTACCTGAAACGTCACAGAATAGACAGAGATCCGTTTCTCTTAGCTGAAATTTGTAGAGCTTAGAAGGAGTTGGCAAGATGTTGTGCCATAGTCTCCACTGTATATATCGGAATCTGGTTTGGCACATTTTGATTTATATGGCAGATCCCACTGAAAACTGTGTGGTATATGCAGCCTTGTAGATGAGAGTGTTAAGGCTGAGTATAAGAAGGGCGAGGATGGGGACGCTGACATAAGGAACTGGTATATTTTCTTATAGTTGGAGGGAAGAATTGGAAGTGAGGCTTCGGATTGTACAAGATGAAATATTGGCCCCGAGCAGTTTCTAGAAGGAATACGGATTTCCTGAGGTGTAGCGATATCTGGATATGTATAATAAAAAGAGCCATTAAAGATGCACTAGATAGATAGATAGATAGATATATTTTTTTTTTATTTAACTTGTTAAAATAAACATTACACGATAGGCAACAATGACTATTTACATATTATATGTATATATTTACAGAGAAAGAAAACATTTTCCTTTCGGGTGTACAATAGAGAATGCAATAAATGAATATTCAAAATTAACAGTTCAGTTTCAGTCTGAGTTATCATTCAGATGAAGCACATTGTCGTCGTCAATCCAGAAGAGGGTACCAGTTGGATTCCACTCCTCTAGGAATTTCGCGACAGTTCTTGTTTCTTTGAAGTGCTCAAGTTCCAATAGAAGCTTTCTTTTTAGTTTCCGACGGAGGATGTGCATGAGGGTTTGTGCAGTTTCAGTGATGGATGGGTGCTGGTTACTTCTTGTCTGTTTTAGGTAAAAGCTGTAGATGACGGCCTTAGCGCAGATGAAGATGAAATTGCATGTTCTGTGTCTGTTTTCTTCTGTGTGGACTAAATTCCAGTAGTCTTCTTGGCTGTGTGTGTAGTTACAGGTGCTAGAGGCGGTATTCAGGGCATAGGTGATTATCATTTTGTTTGCAGGGCAGGTCAGATATGTGTGTTCCAAGGTGCCTGAAACGTCACAGAATGGACACAGATCCGTTTCTCTTAGCTTAAATTTGTAGAGCTTTGAAGGAGTTGGCAAGATGTTATGCCATAGTCTCCACTGTATTTCGGAATCTGGTTTGGCACATTTTGATTTATATGGCAGATCCCACTGAAAACTGTGTGGTATATGCAGCCTTGTAGATGAGAGTGTTAAGGCTGAATATAAGAATGGTGAGGATGGGGACACTGACATGAGGAAGTGGTATATTTTCTTATAGTTGGAGGGAAGAATTGGAAGTGAGGCTTCAGATTGTACAAGATGAAATATTGGCCCCGAGCAGTTTCTAGAAGGAATACGGATTTCCTGAGGTGTAGCGATATCTGGATAGGCTTTTATAATGGAGCCTTGCAGCTGTTGATATTGCTTTTTAGTTTTTGGGTTATTCATTGGTAGGCTTGTGAATGCTTTCCACTTTAGGGTGTGGGTTAGGAGGTCTCCTATGACTCTTATTCCTGCCCAGTTCCATGTAGGGAAAAGAAAAGGCTGGTCAGTTGTGAGACTTGTGATGTTTTTGTTTGAAAATAGTGGTTCTGTAAGTACAGCTGACTTTGTTTATCCTGTGAGTGTGTGATGGAGTCCTGTGTTTTTCCATCGCTGTAGAGCATCTTTGTAAAAATGAGGTAGTTTAGGAGGAGATGGTGCAGGACTGGCCATTCGGAGGATTGTGGAAAGTGTAAGTCCTCTGGTGGATGCTTTCGTGATGTAATCGAAGGTGGTTACATAAGTGTGATTGCATTGAAGTGTCTTTAGGAGGAGGGAAGAATTGGAAGTGAGGCTTCGGATTGTACAAGATGAAATATTGGCCCCGAGCAGTTTCTAGAAGGAATACGGATTTCCTGAGGTGTAGCGATATCTGGATATGTATAATAAAAAGAACCATTAAAGATGCACTAGATAGATAGATAGATAGATAGGTAGATAGATAGATAGATAGATAGATAGAGATAGATAGATAGAGAGAGAGAGAGAGAGAGAGAGAGAGAAACATATTTCAGTGTTTTAAAAACTTTGTAACAGTATGTACTTATAAACCGTAATCATGAATATACTAGCCAAATATTTGATATTAATGTTGCTTCTTTTCTATAATTATAATATTCTAATTGAAATTCTGTACTATTATATTATGATAACATAAATACACTGCTGTCACATAATAAGAGTAATGCTTAAGCTCAAGTACGATTCCTTGTCTGTTTTTATTTTCACTTCAGACTCGTCATCTTTTCTCTGCTGATACTGCTCAAGAGATGTTTGACTGGATATGTATAATAAAAAGAGCCATTAAAGATGCACGCAATAACCGATGCAGAGGAAATCGTATAAGACGTAGTCTTAAAAAGAATTCCGAGAGCGACAACTCTAATCCTTCAATAGAGGTGAGTGATGCACAATGTCAGTTTCATATAATGAGTTAATTAAAAATAAATTTTTAAAAATATAATAATAATAAAGTAGACACTCGTACGGTTTCATTTCATCCTAGTAAACCAACCTAGGTTACTGAAATAATCCTAAACCAAATATGCATGATCAAGTGCCGAATTAAATACGCAACATAATACGGAAGATTTCTTTATTTTTATTTTTAGTTTTCATTTGATACATTTGTGAAACATGTGAAAAGCGGTTGTTATTTGGAATTTTCGACTGAAGCAATTAAGGCTAAGGACCCAGTATGCCTGTTGATTGTCGCATCTGTGCTTGTTTTATTGGATGAAAAGCCTGATTTTTGAAGACCATAAAATCCTGTCATGTCTTTAAAAAACTGGAAGCAATTCCCCTTCATTTACAAAGATCATGAAGTGTCTCCGCATCTACACGGCATTCGAACCTGCGTCTTTCCAACCAAGAGACTTCATCGATGTCTACAGTTACAGAGACTGAGTGAAAAACTAAGAAGAAGAAGAAGAAGAAGAGGAAAGGTTATATTGTCTGTATGTGTTCTCACGCTATTAAAAATTATGCTTCTGTACGTTGTTGGAAGAATACCACTCAGCAGAAATGCATTAAACTCGCAACAGCCATGGTGTGACTCATCCAGTATGTTCCCCAGATCTGTCTGGTTGATTAGTCCCAGTTGACTAGTCCCCTGGATGATCTTCCGACCTACATTTTATCTCTGGTTTTCACATACAATGCTACTCTATTAGCTTGATATCAAGTAGCACCAACCCTGCAAGTTATAGACCTTAAACTTCGGTTAAATATATGCTTGCGTTGTTAACAGTTCGCCAGTCCTGCTTGTAATAGCGTACAATTATTTAGTGATAACTGCACGTCTCATATGCTTGATTTCAATAGGTGGCAGATGATTTTCATCGTCCTGCATGAGATCATCCTGCTGGAGTTCCCAGTTATCTAACTCTATAGTACTGATGTGCTATACATTTACAACTTTTGTGGATGGAATTGTAAAAAAAATCTCAAGCAAAGTTATTATTTCTTGATGCAGAACTGTGACTAATGTTCATTTATTTTTTAATTTCATCTATCGATAGCCATGTTCCTGATAGAAAGAAAATCGTTGGAATAGAAAGTCACTTTGATTGCTTTTGTTAAACTTGTTCTGCTGTATTTGAACAAAGTGCATGATTTGAGGGGATGCGGTGTTACAGTACCTCACTTAAATATCAATGGAATTTAATGTTTTTATGGCCGTGGCGCATTCAGCAGTGTGACGAGCTGGGAAAAAATAATAAAGAAAGCGAGTCTATTTTCTGGTTTGCTGTCGTATGATTTGGTTTTACTGGGTATAAATCATTGTGCCACTTCCTGCGCTATCTAGTGCAGCACTTCCCAAACTGTGGGCCGCAGCCCTCTTTGGGGCCGTTAGTTTTGTTGAGGGGCCGTGAAATAATGAAAACAAATTTAAAATGTTTTAAAACTAAGTGTCAAATGCGTATGTAAGATGCTAAAAATGTAATATTTGCATTTGATTTTTGCAATATTCGCTGTGTATATTTTGTATTGAATATAAATACCATAAATATTATAATAATATATGTCTGTATTACGATTTTTTTTTCGATGGGGGCCGTGAAATATTTTAATTTTTCCAAGGGGCTGTTACATCCATAAGTTTGGGAAGCACTGATCTAGGGAACTTCTATGAAAGAGGAATTGGTATTCACTCGACACCTTTCATTATTCTAATATAGGTATTCCGAGAAACCTATCAAACTGCCCATCTCATGGGAAGTTACAAACATTTAAATTGTTGTCCTAAGAATACCATCTTGGTTAAAAAAGTAGACAAAATATTTGTTTTGGAAAGTCCCAATATTTGTGGACAGCACTGTCCACAAAACTTCTTATTTTGGATACAAAAAATTATATGCATTTTTTAAAATATATATAATGATGCCATACGAATAATCACAAGACCAATAAAACAAGAGTACCATGTGTGGGTAAGTAATTAAGGAGAAAGAAGTAATATAGTAATATGATGCCTGTTGTTTTATGTCATTTTCATGAAGTTCCCTCGAACTGATTTATACTTGATCCAAGTACTTCAAATTCCATTACAAATATTCGTTGTACGTGTGCTACCACGGACAACGAATATTTGCATGTAGTGATAGCCATTGTAACTAACTACAAATGATTGAGAGGATGCACCTTATGCAGGAATTTTTAGCTTACTTTTCTTTATTATTTGTCAAATTACACCCAGATTACTTATAAAAAAGAACATTAAAAATCATAAATTTTCTGCACATTTCTAATAAATCTGTTGAATAATTACCATGTATGAAGACATAACATGTGAATCTCTTCCTTGTGAACATAAGCCAAAATAATATGAAAACAAATAAGGAAACAAATGAAAATAAATAAACAAATAAAAAATGGCATTAATAATTTAACATGTCCAATTAAGGAAACATGTTCTATGTTTACTTGGGCATGTTTCGTTTTTTTTTCAATTTCATTTCAGTTGCCATGAATGTCATGAGATTGCTGAATACAGAACAAACACAAGGTGAACTCGCTGTAGAATCACAGATAAGAAATTACGTTCCTCTTTTCGTCAATATTTTACTCTAGTGAAAGCAAGCAATAAAAATTTGCGCGTGAATATCTTCACGACTACATATTTGCATAATGAAGGCAGATAAACAATAAGTTGAAATGGAACGCTCATGTCTCATTTTTGGCGAACGAGATGAGATATCTTAGAATATATTAAAATTTTTTAGTATAGCACAAGAGTTAATTTCTAGCATAAGGCATCAGCTGTTGGGCAGCGATTTACTATAGTCCATGATAAAAATCCGAAACAGAACAATTAAAGCTACACCCGTTTCTGCCTTATTCGTATATTACAATAGTATGTTGTATACTTGTTAATATACTGCCGATACAGAAACTCTCTTTGCAGCAGAGGCTTAAATGGTTTTGCAGATGATGCAAAGAAGAGCTATGAGAAGCAGAGCAGATGTTGTGCATTGCAAGAGGATGGGAATAGACTTTCTGAATGGATAGATGTGTGGGGTTATCAGTTCAATGTAGCAAAGTGTAAGGTTTTAAAATTTGGAGACCAAAAGATGGGATACAGAGTATAAGATGTGTGGATAGCTTAGAGGAGGTGGAGGAGATGAACAAATGAACGATTTAGGGATGATGGTAGATAGGGAGTTGGAATTTTGAGACATTTTTCTAAAATTGTGATCAGAACACAACGCATTATGACAATGATGCAGAAAACATTGCTTATAGAAATACGGATGTTATGATTCCATTGTAGGAGATTTTGATCAGACCACATATGTTTGGATTACTGTGCACAGATTTGGTCGCCTGGTGTTCAAAAGGATGATGAGCTATTGAAGAAGGGTTCAGAGACAATTACTCAGTCGGTATCAGGTCTCTGGAATGTGAAGTATGGGGGGGAACAGATTGAGAGAGGGAGAGAGAATGCAAATTACCGTCTGTAGTAGATAGGAGGAGGACATGATCGAGACATTTACATTGGTAACGGGTAATTACCAGATTAAGGAGGATGAGATTTTTCGTGGAATGGCTGGAGATAGGGAGAGAACAAGAAACCATCCCTTCAAATTTTATCTGCTCCCATCGCTAGTTTAATTTTATTTTATTTTCTGCTCTTATTTATTTTTATTTTTTTAATTCTTGTTTATATTCTTTCTATCATCACTTGTAACTTTTCCCAAAGCTTCACTGCCATTCCTTTTTTTATCTCATAAATAACAGACAACATTTTATAGAATGTGTATACCGTATTTCATAACAAAAAATTATTCTCCACGCTGATTTCGATCATTATTGAGGTATCGAGCAGAGAATTATCACGATAGCAGAACTCATCTTTGTTATACCATTTTCTTATTAGGCTCAGTGGTCTGTCGCTACCAAGTAACATGGTTTGATATGTAATTAATGCCATAATCGTACGGATTTTAGATAGTATTAACTATGTCGATTAGTCTGTTATGCTGCAGTTCTATTTATGTCTGTTTTCTCGCCAGTTCAACTTTTTTGAATGAAGAAAAAAAAATCTGAGTTTCCTGAATGAAACATCCGACATTTCCGTTTGAGATCAGCTAAACTAACTGATTCAAAATGCCTTTAAGAAGGATTTTCTCGTGAGATTCAAACTATAACCAGATGTGGTTTGAATCTTACTCACCGAGCTAGACTTCGTATGGTAAAATCATAGGGAGAAATCATTCTCATATACAAGAAACAAAATGATATATTGCGACATATGTGTTGTTAAGTATGATCAAGACTTCTCTGCAGGTCACATCGTTCCACCGACTTTAAGAAATATGGTATATAATATTCCTTTCTGACATTGTTTGAAGTCCTCTTAACGATCCAATTGAATCGGACTAAAATTAAGGGAAAGATATTGTAGGAGGAATCATTTCCTCCGCAGGCGCCTCTATAACTTCAATAACTAGAACTCTCTACAATTCTACTATTACAATTACAGCCCGGCCTGGTTCGCTAAGTAGTTATTGTATCCGCTTTCCACTCAAGAGGTCGCTGATTCGAATTCCGCCATGAGCATGGATGTTTGCGATTGCCTTTAGGTTGGAGATGAAATTCATTGCCTGGTGTGAATCCGCCGTCCCGCTTATTGGAGCCTCCAGTGGCTTGGAAAAAGTTTTCTTTATGGTCTCGAGAGCAGGGATTCCAGACTATGAGAAATAACATAAAATAAAAGCATTAAAATAGAGAAAAATCTTTGGCCCGCCCACTGTACAAATCTACTATAGGTTTACAAATAAACCTTTTGTAGGTGGAAACCAAAAAATTGCATCGTTGGACCATTTTCCACAAATCTGGAATGCAGTTTTTCTTACGCTGCTTAAGATCGTCTCTTAAAAACAGCCCAGTCAGACTAAAAGGAAGAGGAGGGGGAAGGAGAGACTGCAGAGAAGTCTCTTCCTCCGTAGAGGTTTCTATAACTCTCATTGTTCGACCAGATTTTCCCAAATATTGAATATAGTTGTTTTTCTTATGTTGTTAAGGTCTCTTGAGAAATTGAACTAAAGCGATTTGGGGGAGAGATGTCGCAGATTTCAGTCTCCATAAAAATGTACATGTTCGAATGTTGAACTGTTTTCAACCAACGTTTAAAGTAAAGTATATTTGTTTTTTAGGTTGTTTCTTAATTTGCCTTTTCTGCTCTTTCTGCCCTAGTGATTCCAATTGGAATCATTAACTTTCTTGGCTTTCATAGCCCATATTACGTGGCGAATGATTCCAATTCTGAAATGATTCATTTTCAATGAATCATTTCAGAATTCCTATCCTGAAATGTATTTTTCAGAAAAATACTTGATACTCTTGCTTTTTTAGGCCTAAAGACAAAATAAATAGACAGAATTTTTTTTTTTTTACTTGGAAAAAAAATTCAGATCAGAAAGGGTTAATGTTATCAGGGAAATTCAACCCACTCGGATCAACAAAAACGGGTGGCACGTAGTTAGGACGTACTCCTTTCGGAAACACCGCATAAGCATGTCTCTTCAATCGTTTTCGACAAATTTTGAAATATACTTGTTTCTTTTAAACTGCAGTGACCTTCGTACTTTCTCAGTACTTGCCTTACTTTTTCACATATGTTTTATGCATTTACTCATTTATTTTTAAATCAAATATTCACTTAATTGGAGAGTATGCCGTACTTGATAAAGCATTACATTCATATTTCATCCATATCTTGGTCTGTATGCATTCATGTATCCATTAACAGTATCATATATTTAGAAAGGCTTATGTGTTCGTCATACAAGTTGTTTAATTTTGAAGGTATATCAGAACACAGAATTATAAGTAAATAATTATTTATTGATTTATTGCTGATATTTCGGACTTATACAAGAAGGATGATTCGGAGACTGGAAAAATTGTTGCTGATTGAAGTGAAAGTGGATGAGCAGAATCAGGGAAACTAGAACTTTTAGGGAGGGTGGGGGTGCTGTTAAGTGGACATGCAGACATCAGTGAGGCAGTTGAGTGTAAGAATGTGTATAATATGCCTGAGTTAGGACGAAGGATAACAGACCAAAATGGGATAGTTAGCATAAGGCGACAGAATAGGGATGCGGCTAGGGGACTTCTGCACTTTATGTACACTGATGCCAGGAGTATTCGGAATATGAAGCAGGAATTTTTGGCCTTGGTTAGTTCTTCCTGGCCGCAGGTTATTGGCATTGGTTAGACATGACTAACAGAAGATGATATAGTTAGTGCGATAGAATATGAGGAGTATAATGTGCTCAGGAAAGACAGAGAGAAAAGAATAGGAGGGAGGAGGAGTGTTATTGGTGATAGCTGATGAACTGCAGCCAAAGAGAATAGAAGTTCAACTTCAGGATAGCGAAAACAGCACATTTGAGGCTATCTGGTGTGAGATTGTGGTCGGCAGAACAAAATTTACAGTTGGGTGCTGCTATAGACCAGGCGATGGAATAGATGATGGAGACAGTATGCATAGGAAAATAGACTCAATAAGTGGAGGACATGTAATTATTATGGGGGATTTCAACTATGGTAACATTGATTGGAGGGAGGAGAGGAGAAATGGGAGGAAGGAAATAAATTTTATGCAGTTACTAAGGGATAACTGCCTGAGACAGCATATAATGGAATATACTAGGGGTTCGAGAGTGCCTTACCTAGTAATTGCATCTAAGAAATTTACTATTATGAATATGACCATATTGCCACCAATTGGTGAAAGTGATCATAAGGTCACTTGACCTGGGAAGTGGCTAAATGTATGGAGTTTTCAATTAAGACAGGGTACATGTGGAACATCCGAGCTGGTAATGATGACAAGCTTAGGAGATTGCTTGGATCAGTGCCATGGCATGTTAAACTGCAAGGGATGAATATTGATAGTGCATGGGAAATGGCTAAGGAGCGTTTGAGAGAGGTAATGGCTGACTGCATACCTAGAGTCCGGAGAGTAAATCAAGTGGGAGTTAAATGGATGAATAACAGCTTGAGCTGCAAAAAAAAAGAAGAAGAAACAATTGGGGATAAAATTTAAGGAGAAAGGTGACCTGCAGGCACACAAACAGTACAAAGCACAGGCCAGAGCGGTAACTAGTGTGGTAAGAAAAGCAAAAGCAGATTATGAAAGGAAATTAGCAAAGCAAGCTAAAGTGAATCCCAAACAGTTCTTTCGATATGCTGCAAGTAAAAGAAAAATGTATACGGCAAAATGATTCTAAGGAATGCCGATGGCAGGGAGATAACTGAATCAGCTGAAATAGTAGAATTACTAAGAAAACACTTTGCAAGAGTATACCATTCAGGCTGTGATATTGCAGGAATGAGAGAACGAATGGCTGATACAGGAATTGAAGTGAATGAAATGGAGGTGAATAGTATATTACAGAACCTTAATGTAAATACATCTGTGCGATTGGATGGTAAACCAGCTCGAGTCTTACGTGAAGCGACAAAGAAATTATCAGTTCCCTTGACCATATTGTTTAATTTAAGTCTCAGCTCTGGGTTAGTCCCGAGGGGATGGAAAAAGGGGAAAATAGTTCCATTACATAAAGGTGGTTCAAAGACTGCTGTTGCAAATTACCGACCGATCAGCATATCAAGAATCATTGTCAAGGTTTTGGAGATATTAGTCAAGAGCAAAATACAGGAATGGATACATGAAAATGGGATACTGTATGGAGGACAGCATGGTTTTGTGAAGGGTAGATCATGCCTGAGTAAGTTGCTCACGTTTTATAATACAGTGACAGCTGAACTGGATAAGGGATTTACAGTGATACTGCTGGACTTTGCTAAGGACTAAGGCCTTTGACAGGATACCACATGGAATTTTAATCAGTAAACTGCAGCACATGGGGATGGATATAGGGTTGGTGAGATGGATAGGAGGGTGGTTGATGGAGAGATATCAGAGAGTAGTTTATTCAAGCGTGGAGTCCAAAGAGAAGGCCTGTTACTAGTGGTGTGTCGCAGGGTTCTGTTCTTGGACCACTGCTATTTAATTTGTTCATTAATGTTATAGGAAAGGATCTGAGAAGAACTGCTCATTCATTTGCTGATGATGCAAAGTTGGGTAGAGCAATAGTGAATGTACATGATGTCAAAATATGGCAAGATGATTTGGATAGATTAGCAGTCTGGGCTAATGAGAATGGATGTCATTTCAATGTAGCAAAGTGTAAGGTTATGCATTTTGCGATGAATATATTAGCAGCAATATATCATATTGGTAAAACTGTACTCCAGGAGGTTGACGAAGCCAGAGATTTGGGTGTGTTGGTGGATAGGGAGTTGAAGTTTAGTGGACACATAGCAAAAGTGGCTAAATCAGCTCATCAGATCACTTGGTTACTGAAGAATACTTTGACGTTCAGAGATAAGCAAGTTATTGTTCCTCTTTATCGAGCCATGATAAGACGCCATCTTGACTACTGTGCCCAGATCTGGGCACCTGAGTTTCTTCTTGATGGGGAGTAGGTAGACAGGATCCAGAAGCGAGTGACCAACATGATAGCTGGTCTATGGAATGAACCTTACGAGAACAGGTTGAAGATCTGTGAGTTACAGAAATTGGTTGATAAGCGGAAAAGGAGTGATATGATTGAGACATTCAAATTACTGAAGGGTTTTAGAAAGATTAATTCAAAGGAAAATTTTCAGAACAGGTCTGGTGATGGGAGAACTAGGGGCCCATCCATGGAAACCGAGCAAGAGTGCAGTTAGCAAGGGTGTTAGAACTAGGTTACTTGGAGAGTGGTGAATGAGTGGAATAAGCTGCCAGAGTTTGTTGTTGGTGCCATGACTGTAAGTGAATTCAAAGCAAAGTATGATAGATACTGTGCAAATGCCGAATAGTTGCTCTTGATATGATGTTTAGGGCTTCACTCGATAAGTCTAAGGACTCCTTGGAGGTGCCAGTAATAATAATAATAATAATAATAATAATTCACTGGTGTTATAACTAGCATCTTAAGAGCACAAAAACACAGTTTGTCACAGTACGCGAGACTATAACAAAATGGTGTAACAAAGGGACTAGTTTAAAATATTGTAGCAACAACACAAAGACTAAAGTCCTAATTAGGCGCCCTCTATCTTAAAAAAAAAACAGAGAGAAAGCAGGTACCTAGTTATGTCTTAAGATGACTGTCTCAGGTAAATTTATACAGCCATATTTGTTAGTCTGAGTATGTTTCAAGGCTTCTGATGCTTCTAAGAACAATCTCTCTGACTTGTAAAAGTTTCTGTGCAGTACTTTTCTTTTCTTCCAGTTGATCCTGTGTACAGGGGTATCCAAAGCATGGTCTACTAGGCCCGACTTGCCATAGCGATATTGCCGATGCATCTTTTATGTTCACTGATTCGGATGTCCACAGTTCTTCCTGTTTGACCGTAGTAAGCTTGATCACACGAGCAGGGTACTTCGTGGACTCCTGGATGTGATAAAGGAGGGATGTTGTCCTTGGGTGAACGGAGAGCTGCTAATTTGACACATGGTCTGAATACAGTGTGTAGTTGATGTTTATTGAGAATTCTAGATATCTTTTCCGATGTTCCTCTAATGTATGGGATGGTGACTGTTTTGTTGTAGTTCTCCGTGGCGGAGAGCGAGAGGGGGTTTCTTGGGAGCATTTAGTATTCTGTTTATCTTATAGGGATTATAGCCACTGGCCAAGAAGGTGTGGCGTAAGTGAGCCAGTTCAGAAGCAAGAGCATTGTCATTGGAACAGATTGCTCTCGCTGTGGGTTAGCGTTTTTAAGATACCATATTGTTGAGAAGGGGCGATGGTGTGATTGTTTGTGTAAATATCTCCCTGTATGTGTGAGTTTTCTAAAAACTGAGAATGATAAGGAACCATCTGGAAGACGTGTGATTAGAGTATTCGGGAAGAGCAGACAGTTATTAGCTTCCAGTTCCATTCTAAAGTGGATTTTTGGGTGTTGGCTATTTAAATGCGCTAAGAATGTATCCAATGTAACCAAATAGCAAGCATATCATCAACATAGCGTAGCCAAAGCTTGGTTTGAGAGTGGCTCTATTGATAGCTAGTTTTTCCAGATTTTTGTTTAAGATAGAGGGCGCCTAATTAGGACTTTAGTCTTTGTGTTGTTGCTGCAATTTTTTAAACTAGCCCCTTTGTTACATCATGTTGTAGTCTCGCGTACTGTGACAAAGTGTGTTTTTGTGCTCTGAAGATGCTGGTTATAACAGCAGCGAAATATCAGCAATAAGTCAATAAATAATTATATACTTATAATTCTGTGTTCTGATATATACCGTCAAAATTAAACAACAGCATCCTATATTGTTATGAATCTGATTTAGTTTAACTTTGTTGGAAGTTTTTTTTTTTCCCCTTGGTTAGACTATAATAAATTTAGTTTAATCCTTTATCCAAGTGAAAGCAAACAAAGTTTGCGCCTGAAGTATCTTCAGGACTGAGGCAACTCATGGTAAATGTGTCCCAAGCTCTCATCACTACTTGTCTTAGTATCTCCCATATTGGCTCCCACTGACGAGACCTCAATAAAGGTCGAAACCGGTCTGGGTAGTTGCCCTTCCCTTAATGCATAGCATTATACATGTCCACAAGGAGATGTGCTTTGCATTATGGGAGATACTAAGACAAGGAGTGATGACAGCTTGGTCCACCTTTACCATGAGTTGCCTCAGTCCTGAAGATACTTCAGGCGCAAACTTTGTTTGCTTACACTTGGATAAAGGATCAAACTAAATTTATTGTAGTTTAACTTTATTTTTTATCGTTTACAGCTTGGTTTTCTCTATGACAGATCACATACCATATTGAATTTTTATATTTTCTGAGAACCAGTAATTTTTCTACTGAGTCACAGACCACGCTTTTGAACACGCTGCTCTAGTGTAAGTAGAGAAAAAAAGTCTGAAGCGCTTCTACGACTGACAATTTGCATATTAAGAGCAAGATTTTCCTACAAAAGTTGCCTCCGTTATACAAAATCCCTGAGCTAGATACGTTTATGACTTTACATTTTGATAGCCATTTTGATAGACTTTTCATCTGAAGTTGAGTTATGCGGGGATTTCCTCCCGAAAACTAGATTTTTCAGCACACAGAACAGGCGAACCAGCCAGAAGAATACACTGGGCAATAGCCCTATCAGAGCATTGCTTAGGTTTCCACGATGCTAAGTTTACTGGCAATGTCAATGTCAGACCATTGAGCCTAACACTCACTGTGAAACTGGGATTTTTGGTCTAGCTTCTTACTGAAGAGACTTTAATGAATGTCAAGACTGGGTTGAGGAGTGACCCTTTCCATAATGCACAATATGCACATATTAGGAATTGTGCTCTGTATTATGAGATGCCCGAGGCGAGTTTCTTTCATTGTATGCTAGTGCTTAGGTGTGAATATGCTTTATTTGCAAACTTTTATTGTTTGCTTGAACTAGGATGAAATTAATACAAGAATATGACTTTTTGTCAAGAATATATATTATCTAGCGCAATGCTTAGTGGGAACTTGCGACAAACGCTAATGCTCTGTGACTAGCTTATTTGAAATGATACGAAATTAATATACTTGGTCACGGCTTAAGGTATAAAAGTTCAATGATATCGACTGGTTGGCTCAATGAAGTTGGCGATGGAATATTGCAATGGAAAGAAGCATCTGAAGAGACGGAGAAATATATCAGTGATGATGAGTAACAACTGATGGGTGTAATAAATGTGTTATTAATTTTCCTACATGGTTGGCCTAGTGTTTAGCGTATTCGCTCTCCAGTCAACAGGATGTGGATTTGAATCCCACATTGCGGAAGAATGTTTGTGATTGTCTTGAGGTAGTACATGAATCTCATCACCCGTGTGAGACTACCGTCCTGCTTATGATGCCTGAAGTGGTTTGAAAATATTAATGCTTTGGTGAAGAGTAGGGTTTTCGGAATCGTTTAAAAATTAATAAAAATATATAAAATTAATTAAAATAGAAAAAGTCCTTATCCTACCCACACAACACTACCTACCCATTATAGATTTATCACTATGAAAGGTGATAAATCTATAATGGGTAGGATCCACATTAAAAAAAAAAAAATCTGGCTAATGTACTGTATTGCAATTTTACTTTGTTTGGTTTTTCTACCAGAAATGACCCCATCGAAAACAAAAGTGACATGACATGACCTGGCAAATATTAATGTGTGTGTACTTTTTTGTGGGGATTAGTAAAAAGAAAGGGCATCCCTTGAGACACCAGTTATACTATAGCTTCGTTAATATTTTCTTTCCTGACTGATATCTTTATTTACTTTCCTTTTTCTTTATACATGAATGTAGTATCTTTTAAGCAACTGGGTTCGATTATTTATTATTGTCTTATTTTATTCTGTATAGGGTTTGTACCGAATTTTTAACTTTCTTCATTTCTAGATTAGGAACGAAGATGCATTTGAAATCTCTTGTACAGGGCGTCTCTACAGCATTACCAAAGACAGGACACGAGGACCGCGGGGACGACGACTGCCACAGCGGAAAACCATGTTACCGCGAGTAAGAATTGTCGCACCCATTTTCTTACAATCAATATCACACATATGTACTGATTTTATGTATTTTTTCTCCTGTGTTGACTATCTATTATTTTATGGGGAAAATATTTTTTGTCCATAAATTTCAATTACTATATCTTACGTTTTTATTTTTTTTAAAAAACACCTTCAACATTTAACTCACAGGTTGCTTTTGTGTGTTATGATTAAAGTTTAAGGAAGAGTTAAACTGATGAAAAGTTAATGAATATGATTTAGAAAAAAAATAAAAAATAAAAATACAAGTTACTCAATAATGATCGGAAACAATTATAAAAAGATGATGTGCTTTTCTAATAATACTTTCGCATATGAATGACTCATGTCACTAATCCATTCAATATCGCCAAGTTATCATTATCACTTGGTAATGACCCCATCGAAAACAAAAGTGATATGACCTGGCAAGTATTAATAGACATCCTAAACAGTAAATTTCATTGAATCATCCGGCCAAAGTGAAATTAATTATAATTTCTAAATGACGTTTTTCTAATTATTGCAGCGTAAATGTACTCCGGGGGCTCTTACTATAGCGGGAGATGAATAATAATATGCACCAACAAAAAAACGAATCACTCATGCATTAAGCAATGTCACTTTGGTTTTCGGCATGATTATATCTCTTCTGCCTAAGCAACTAAGATCGCGAATCCAGTTTATTATGCTTATTAAATGCGTGTGTTCTGTGACCAGTAGTCTATTTTGCTGGATGAAAAAAAAAAAAAATCGAGTGTCCTGGAACGGTGATCTGCACGCTCACTTGAGACTAGCTAACTCGCCTTCAGATTCCTCGTTTCCTAGATGGGATTGCAACACTCCTCTTCCCATACGAATGACATGTTTCATGTTTCGGCGGAGATAATACCAGCTACTCCGTTATATACCTCTTTCCCCCTACTTTTGTACATAGATAACTTTACAGCATGAAAATCTGCAAGTGGAAGTACTATAAACAATAAACTCAGTCGCTTCCTCACCACCTGTGGTAGGACTGTCCTTTTTTTTGCTTAATGCCTTCATCATTGTTCATTAATATTGTATAAGTCTGATGGTTCTTTAAGACTTGTTTTCTTTCTATTCTTTCTTTCTTTCTTCTTTCTTTTTTTTTATTATTTCATAAACATTTAAGATGATTAAAAGCATTCACCGGGCTAGAACTGGGCATTTAAAAATGGGGGAATCGAGCACTGAATGCCGAAAGAAAAACGAGTCATTTACAATAATAATAATAATAATAATAATAATAATACTAATAATAATAATAATAGATATGTACTCTCCGCGTGGCCATTTCCAATGAACAAAATATTACTGTCAGCTTATAGCGTTGTTAGTAGACGCATAAACAAATATTTGAAATAATAATAATAAAATAAAAGTATTTACTTCAATTCAGAATGAATTCGGCTCAGGACTGAGAAAGTACATCCAATTATGAATGTTTCAGGAACTGGGTTCTTTGTAGGAAAGAAGGATTATCTTAATTTTATTGAAATTACGACCGAAGCAATTAAGGCTATGAAGACAGTGTATTATCTGTTATTTACGTGTGTTCTTCAGCCAGTTTGTTTCCGAAAAACCAAAATTCTAGTTATTCAAGAGGAAAATCCCAGATACCTTTGTATAAAAGAAAAGAATGAAAACATTTATAATATGCAATGTCCATCCAACACAGCGAACAGTTTAAAGAATTTTACTGTACAGATAATCAGTGGCGGCTCGTGGCTTGAAATCGTGGAGGTGTTGCAACTTTCGAAATATACATACACACGGTAAGTACAGGGTATACGTGTTTGGATAAAATATCAAAATTATGGTAAAAATTTAAAAAAAATTAAACATGAAAAAATATTGTTTATTATCGATAAAATTATATATAATTTTGGTATAATTCAAAATTACTTAAAAATAAAATATATTTTTAAGTATAAAAAACTTTGCTGCTTTAAAGATACTTGTGACATAAGACTGAATGATATATGCACGTAAACACAAGAAAGATATTTAATTAACCAAATATTTCGGTCTGGAAATAGCAGACCATCCTCAGTGGTATTACAAGAACAGTTTTAGAAAATACAAGCTAGAATACTAACAATAGATCGTTAAAAATTGAACACGCCGCGTGATGTTATATCACTAAGTAAGAAACGGAATATTTTGAAGTAGAGACATGATTGAAAAAAAAAAAATAATGAGTAATCTTGATTAAACTTTCCCAGATTTTTGATATAAATATACAGTCATAAAGATTCAGGTTGGGACGATAGAGCAAGGCCTTCATGCTTTCCTTGAACAAACGTTCAAACCTATAACGGGATCTATGCATCTATGGGTCCATCACTACTGTTGCTTTTCCCTTGTCAGCTTTGGTGATAATGAGGTGATTATTTTTTCTCACTTTCTCTTTTGCTTCGAGATCGCTCCGCATATCAAGAAATTGATTATGATCCAACCAACAGACAACTAAAGAAATTAAATTCTCTCTTAGATGAAGTCATCAGTTTAGATAAAGAAACAATTGAAAGGCTTAAAACTCATTTCGCAAGACCTCCAAGATTTTATGGTCTTCCAAAAATCCATAAGATGGACTATCCTCTTCTTCCAATAGTAGATTGTATTGATTCTCCTACTTACCGTATAGCCAAATATCTAGCTAAATTATTGAAATCTTATATTGGCAACTCTAATTCTTTTTTAAAAAACTCCTCAGATTTCTTAGAAAAATGTCTCATTACAACCTACAGATCTTATGGTTAGCTTTGATATAGAATCTTTATATACCAATGTACCTCTCAAGGATACTTTAAAATTACTTGCTGACATCTTTCCTAAAGACATTATAAAACTATTCGATTTCGTAATACATTCTGGATATTTCGTATGTCAAAATAAATTTTACAGCCAAGTAGAAGGAACGACTATGGGAAGTCCTCTTTCTCCTGCTTTAGCCAACTTTTATTTAGAACATTTAGAAAAAGTCCTCTTCTCATCTATTTTCCCTCAACCATCCTTTTGGGTAAGATATATAGATGACATCTTTACTATTTGACCACACAGCAAAAACTCTTTACCTTCTTTTTTAAACAGTATCAATTCCTTGCATCATAGTATAAAGTTTACTATGGAAATAGAAGAAAACAACCAGTTATCTTTTTTAGACGTTCTCCTTATCTGATCACCTTCAAATATTCTTACAACTACAGTATACAGAAAACCAACGTTCACAGGTCGTTATATTCTTAAAGAATCAGCCCATCATCCATGTCAAAAAACAGGAATTATAAAATGCCTCATCAGAAGAGCCAAAACTAATTGTTCTACTTTTGATTATCTACAGAAAGAACTTTCTACTATCCAACAACACATGAAACTCAATGGCGTTTCTGAAAAAAGTACTCAACATCTTCTCAATTCTTATAATCCTCCACAAAACAACAAAGTTTCAATACTTCGAGTGCCTATTCCTTATATCTCCGGTATTTCAGAACCTATCGCAAGAATTAATAGCTGATTTAACAGCTACGTATTCACCTATTAACAAATTCTCTTCTCATTTTCCTTCTCCTAAAGACAAACGCTCAACTTTATCTCTTCGTGGAGTTTATCAAATTCCTTGCAACTGTGATCTCTCCTATTTTGGACAGACTGGACGTTCTCTTGAAAAAAGAATCCAAGGACATCAATCCTCCATTCTTCACAACAAACCTGAAAAGTCTGGATTGGCTCAACACGGGATTTGAACTGACCACAGCATCTTTTGGTCTAGGACTCGCCTCTTGCATAGATTCCGTTATAGGTTTGAACGTTTGTTCAAGGAAAGCGTGGAGGCCTTGCTCCATCGTCCCAACCTGAATCTTAATGACTGTATATATATATATATATATATATATATATATATATATATATATATATATCAAAAATCTGGGAAAGTCTAATCAAGATTACTCATTAATTTTTTTTTCCAATCATGTCTCTACTTCAAAATATTCCATTTCTTACTTAGTGATATAACATCACGCGGCGTGTTCTATTTTTAACGATCTATTGTTAGTATTCTAGCTTGTATTTTTTAAAACTGTTCTTGTAATACCACTGAGGATGGTCTGCTATTTCCAGACCGAAATATTTGGTTAATTAAATATCTTTCTTGTGTTTACGTGCATATATCATTCATAAAAAACTTATTGTTTAATACTGACCATATACAAATATTTTAACATTCTTTGTCTACCAGTTTCGCTAGCAAACTGTCTAGCTTTTTCAAGGCGTTGACGGAAAAGTATGAAAAATACTAGTAAATGCAAATTGAAAGGAACATAAAAACGTTGTAAACACTCTAGTAGCGTGTTCTAGGTTGCACTCGCGTGACAGAGACTGAGTTGACTTATTATTCTTAATAATTATCACGCATGCGTGTTTGTTGTAAACGCATAATGTGATTACTAGCTAGCTGTAGTTCAGATGGATTTAGAGAGAGGATGAGGTTTTTCCATGAACTGTTAGGAATAGTACCCTGGTTTCTGTTGAGGTTTCCGCCAGTTTTTAACATTACTGCGGCTTCCTTGAATAAACGATGTCTATAATCGTCGTCTAAATATGGCATGGAGCTATTTTGCCACTCTATCGTGTGGTTAGACGGAATGACAGAAATGATGTGCTAAGCTGGTAGAAATACTTCTGTTGTGGTTTACATCACCAACGTGCTCTCTCTGTCTGATCTCCAAACTTCGTGAAGTTTGTCCGATGTAGGCGAGACCACTGGAGCAAGGAATGTAATATACTCCTGGATATTTGTAGAATGGCACCTTGTCTTTTTGAGATCTTAAAAAATGTTTGATGCTGGTGGTTGGTTTGAAGATCACTCTGATGTTGTGGGCTTCTAGTATTCTGGCTATTTGATAA
The DNA here is from genome assembly GCF_054136105.1 of Typopeltis vanoorti. Lineage (NCBI taxonomy): Eukaryota > Metazoa > Arthropoda > Arachnida > Uropygi > Thelyphonidae > Typopeltis > Typopeltis vanoorti. The sequence goes on from NC_143564.1 coordinate 112,113,331, forward strand.
GAAATTGACTTGATGAAGGGAATCACTACAGAAGAAATGTGCTGGGAGTTTGGTTCTTCCTGTCTGGGGTTTCCACCGTATAGATATTTTTTGATGATGTTTGGAGGGTATCCATTTTGTGATAATGTTTTGGCTATTAGTGAGATTTCAGTCTGTGTATCATCCTCTTATGATATAAACTTACGTGTTCTATTTTTCAACATATGGATAATGCTTAGTTTGTGCTTCTTGTGACGGTTAGAAGTATAATGAAGGTATCTTCCAGTGTCTGTCAGCTTTCTGTAAATAGATAAATTGACACTATTTGATTGTCTTTTTTATCAAGATGTCTAGAAAATACAGGTGGTTGTTGTTTTCAACTTCCAGAGTGAATTTTATCTTGTTATGTATGGAATTGATTTTATTCACAAACGATTTTAGGTTTTCTAAGCTATCTTGCCATATAAAAAAAATATCGTCAACATATCTCCACCATATAGATGGCCTAGGGGAGATTGTTGAGAGAATTTCTTTTTCAAATTTTTCCATGAAAAGGTCTGCACAAGATGGTGATAGCGGAATTCCCATTGCTAAGCCTTCTAATTGTTAGTATATGGTGTTATTGACCTTGAAGAAATTAGACTGAAGGCAGTGTTTAAACATCTGTGTGATGTCTAGAGGAAAGAGGTCTTGAATGATGTTTATTACCTCTTCTACTGGTACATTGGTGAAGAGGGACACAATATCCAGACTGGCTAGTATGTCTGTTGGTTCAATCTTAATGGCTTGGAGTTTATTTATTATCACGCAGTACAAAATGCTGACTCTTGATATAGGATTCTGTTGATCTTATTTTGTTATTTAATAAGTTTACAAGATGCTTAGCCAAAAGGTAAGTTGGGGATGATCTCCCATCAACGATTGGACGGAGAGGTATATCCTTTTTATGTATTTTAGGTGTCCCATATAGTCTGGGAGTAATGGGATGTGAGGATTTTATTCTTCTCTTCACCTCTTCTGGCCAAATGTTGCAATTACGGATTAGTTGCTTTGTTTCATTGTGATGTTTTATGGTGGGATCTTTGTCTAGGATCTTATAGGTAGAGTTCGCTGAAAGTAATACGTTTAACTTATCATAATACTCTTTAGAGTTAAGGATGAACTGTTGAATTTCCCTTATCAGCCTTGGTAATGATGATATCTTTGTTTTTCTTTAAGTTAAGGATTGCCTTTCTATCGTAAGGAGACATGTTGAGAATAAGTTGTTTAGCTTTTTGTTTAATTTGAAAATATATTCTTCTTTTGTTTCATGAAAAAATATTGCTTATTATCGATAAAATTATACAGTTTAGTATAATTCAAAATTACTTAAAAATAAAATCCATGATCATAACCCCAACAATGTTCTAAAATAAAAACTATAAACAAATGTTATGTCTTTAATTGTAATGTCCAAATATTTAAAGCGACGGAGTAAACATGATAAGCACTACGAACACTCTACTATTGGCGCAAACTGCATATAAACAACAGTGGAACTGCGCGACGGACAGTGCCGCATTACGCTAATAGCGCGTATCTCACTATGACGTGCATATGCATGCGCGCGTAGCAGATACTAGGAATATGACACTATGGTAAACACAGTGCTGCTAGCGTCCTTCGCCCTCCTCAGTGCTACAAGATGGATTTTTATTATTTTTTATACAAAATAATAGAATTCTATAGGATTGTTGATGATAAAATTAAATATTACAAGCAAACATAAATAAATTAATAAATAAATCGAGAAAAGTCGGGGGTGCTGCAGTTCCGTAGTGCCTATGCACGAGCCGCCCCTGCAGATAATAAACCTTCTGTTATTATCGTGAGATGTATTATATTACAGTAGCTTAAATATCCGAAATTGTAATCAACATAGAAATGTTATGTTTCCGAAACCGAAGCAGCTTTTTTTCTCACTGCGTATCCACTTTAGAGTTGTGGGGTTTTATACATTTCACATCATAATATCCTAAGCGATAAATTATTATTACCACACTTTGTGATTTATTGCTAATATTGTCTCTTTAATGGACAATATCGCGTTTCCATTGAAGTGCACTAAAACGAACAGCCTAATAATTTATACTAGTAGAGGAATGCAATAATCACTTTTTTTACTTCACGCACTTTCTCTTAACTTAGGAAATTACTACAGTATGACTAGTCTCTAAGCACTGTCGCCTCCCTGTAAGCACTTATGGGCCTATGAATACTTTCTTTCATCAGGCGCTCGAAAATTTTGCTGGAATCTCCCCCGCCCCCAACCTTAACTCATTGCCTTCTCCCTTCATGGCTAAAGTTTCGCCAGTAAAGCGATAGCACGTGGTTGTTCAAAGGATAGAAAGCTACTTCGAATTGGCAAAATGCTTTCATGTATATTAAGATGTACATTCTTTAGAAATTGAAATCATTCTGCTTAGAAACATAATACATCCAGTCTGTATAAGTAAACCGATTTCAAAATAAAGCTAAGACCTTCTTTGTTCAAATTCTAATCAGTAAATCATAATAAAATAGTATAAATGAATATATAGTAATACAGTAATTTCAATTTATTTCAGATATTAGATCAAAGGGGAGATGGAGACGTTCGACCGCGATCTACTAGTTTGTCAGCCTTACAATGCGTAGACGAAGATGATGAGGAGTAAGTAATGAATCTTTCCATATATCAAAACGAAGTTCTCATCGTCTAAACCAGGGCTGTCCAACCTTAGGTAATCCGAGGGCCACATAACAGTGCGTATCTAGAAATTTGGCGACAGCAGCGACACAGCCTCGATATCTGAACAAACGAACATCACTGAAGCACGCACTTGCGTTCCCCTTGAGCGCGGGTTGGAACAAAACAGTGTAAGAACGCTTCTTTGACACATCTAATATTTGAAAAACACGTGGGTATATAGCGATGTAAAATTACCAAGTAAAATTACCAACATCGAGATTATCGATTAGTGGCAAAATTAAAATATCTAATACGCATTCGATTCAAATTGTTATTTTATTTTTTCTCTCGTGAAAATCAAAACCCACAGGCGGCCGCATCCGGCCCGCTGGCAGTACTTTGGACACCCCTGGTCTAAACTATCATTATTTTGTTAATGCAAACATCTACATACGAAATGGTCACGGCTTACAAGAATATAATAATTATAAACATGTATAATTATTATAATAATAAAATGTATGTTATAAATATAACAATTATATTATAAAAATGGCATGACTATTTTTGGTGTCTTGCAGTTAGATTAGGAGGTTAATGCTTTAAACTAGAAACGTGCCATTCGCAATGTCTAGGCTAAATTCGTTGATTTGTACTCCTTCTCGTGTGCATGTAAATGGATAACAAATTCAGAAATAACAGGTATGAAAATGAGTAGCAAGCTAAATCTCAATTAATAGCTTGCATGAAATCATTCACTAATTATGTGTCCGAGAAATCAATATCACATCATCGCAGCGAGAGTACTTTCTTGGGTGTTCTGCTTCGTCTTTTTTTTTTAAGTAACGACTCGCAGGTACATCAGCTTTATTAACATTTTTTTCTTCAGTTTTATTCTTGATTTTGGTTTTTAAATGTTAGCTGTTAAATTTTTAATGTGTTTACATAAATGCTCAATAGTATAACTACAACAGTAACGAAATAATTAGTTCGCAGAGAACTAGTCAATTATACGCTGTCTACCAACAATTGTCCCGACACCCCTGTTATTTGAAGTTATCGAATATTCCAGGTTTTCTAATAACATAAAAACCGGTGCAAAGATTAGTATAGTCCGACCATATAAGCGAGAGTTGTCGTTGGCAGACTGCCAAGTTCAGGTTGAAGGGACGAAAGAAATAAGGCGATGTACGAATTGGTCACCAACACGCGAAATCACGTGCTTTTTACGTAACATTTTCCAAGTATCATACAAGCAAACTAGTTGCCACTTTAAAAACTACAATGATCATAAAAGAGAAGTTAATTTTCCGACGTGTAATAATAAACACTCATCCCACAATACAGATTGATTACCCTATTATCGGAATGGATTCTCCTTCTTTTGACATGCGCAGAAGTGTCGAAGGGTTTCGTATCTGTGGGCGTCACTTAGGAAGCATGATTTCATCGTAGCAGTTGAATACAGAGAGTATTGTAACGTTTTTTTTTTTATTTTATATTTATTTATGTTTGTTTATGTACATAACGTTCCTTTTATCCAGTCTATTTCCCCTCTTACATTGGTTTTTCCGTGTCTGCTAGAGCTTGTGTAAATGCCTATATGCTCTAAATTCCAACTCACGTATAATAGTATTATTTGAATTCGGTCGTTCGTAATCCACTTAGCTTACCCCCCCCACACACACACACCCCTTTTCAATGTCGTAAAGCATACTCTCACGTGTGCTGGTACCGTAGACTGAGGAAAAACCTTTGTTTGGAGCAAAATCCTCCATCTAGGTTGCTATAATTCAAGTGTATTAATCCTTAAAAATTTATTTTTGTTAACGACTACACCATTAAGGATTGTGTAAAGCAGCGTTCTTCAACCTTTTTACACCTGCGAACCTGGGAAAATAGGAGAAATATTTCGCGGACCGGCTGACGGCTAAGACAGAAACATAAACCAATGTATATAGTATTTTATTTATTAAATTTAATTTTATAAAATTACAATTTTTAGCTAGTGCGACACCTGCTGCTGCTTAGAGGTTAGAAAATTTGATCTACGTGGCTGGAGCGTTGTTTCTGAGAGACGAAGCGCTGCAATTACATCGATTCGATTTCTCTGTTTGGTTTTTATTACTGACATGGCTGAAAAAGTCTTTTCACACAAATAGGAAGTAGAAAAAACGACCAACAATTTGATAGCTTTATAACTCAGAGATGGATATTCTTTTTCGAGTGATATCCAAAATCGAGACAACGATTGCATTTTATGTCTGGACACCAGAGTGACATCAGAAGACAACTCGATCAGCTTTTGTTTTTCGCGAGGATCAAGTCTGCATGATTTTATATCTTCCAAGAAGAGATTATTAATCCAGAGGTTACCTTTACAAGGATCCTCATTTTCAGGGAGATAATTATTAAAGTTTTCAGCTATTGCCTTTAAATGTTGACTATGACTTTCTTGTTGACATCAGCAGCAATCAAAAATTATCCCAAAAGTGGAAACATTTCTATCCTCTTGTACGCGACTGTTCCAAAGGGCCAGCTTCTTTTTGAACGCATCCATTTTATTTCTCAGTGTAAAAATATTTGTACAAGAACCCTGAAGAGAAATATTAAGTTCGTTAAGAAGGCTAAATATGTCCGCCATATACGCAAGCTTAGCCGTCCATTTCTCATTCAACAAAGGCTCTACTAGATCAGATTTTCGCTCTCGCAGAAACTGCTTTTCTTCTTCCCTCAGTTCGAAAAGGCGTGCAAGAACCCTTTCCCTCGATAACCACCTCACTTCTGCATGGAGAAGGAGATGTTGGTGGTGTGAGTCCATACTCTCACACAGTGTCGTGAACAGCTTGGAGTTCATAGCTCGACTACAAATTTTATTAATGATCTTCGCCGCGTCATTCATCACAATATTTAGTTCAGTAGAAAGCTTCTTTGCAGCTAGGTGCTCCTGGTGGATCATACAGTGAGTGGACAAAATTTCTGGGTGCGCGACTTCCTTTATTTTCGCACTACTCCTGAGCGACGTCCAGTCATGCTCGCAGCACCGTCGGTACACACTCCGACGCATTTGCTCCAGTCTAAGCCCTGCGTTTGAAAATACCCGTCAAGAACATTAAATATCTCTGAACTAGTGGTCCGTCCAGGTAAGTCAAGGCAACAAAGAAGTTCTTCCCTTAAGTCTTCATCTTCACTATACCTTACGAAGCAAAGTAGGATAGCATGGTTACTCACGTCCGTTGATTCATCAAGTTGAATCACGAAACATCTCGATTTCTTTATCCCCTCTACAACTTGTTTTTCAATATCGGTGGCCATATCAATAATTCTCCTCTGAATGGTGGTTTCCGAAAGCGATATAGCCTCCAGTATCTTAGTGGCTTGAGGACCCAAAATTTCTCGCGACATCCAAGATGCAAGGCTTTACTAACCCCTCACCAATAGTAAACGGTTTTTTCGTTTTAGCTATTCGAAGAGCAACTAAATAAGACGCTCGAAGCAGCGACTTATCACTAGTCGTCATCATTTTCATTTCACTTTTCTGATTTTTCATCTGGTCACGTAATCTTTGTAAAAGGCTAGTGGCTCATCAATAAAATCTCTATGCTTCGAATGCAAATGACGAGCAAGTTTGGAAGGTTTCATAGCATCATTTGACAGAATTTTGGAACATACTACACACAAATGCCGTGGTGATAGTTCACTGCCAGGGGCTACAATGAAACCAAGCTTTAAATAGTCCTTGTCGAAACGCCTAACAGAGTTTCCTCTTCTTTTTTTTTTGGTTTGTATTGCACATTCTGAAGTATCAACATATTTCTTTGTTTCTTCTAAACTTGAAGCATTAGTATTTGGCATACTTTCAGTACCACCACTACTTTTCTCCTGAATATTGTCCTTGCCTCTACTAAAGAAGGTTAAAAGGTTTTGCCGTTTAACTTTTTTTGTCTCCATTTTGTAGGGTTTCAAATTTTACGAAAGAAATAATTTGTTTTCCGAAATACCACAACACAATATTAGAAAACAATACGGATGAGCGCGATAAAATAAGAATTTTTGCGACGTGTCGTCGACAGGCATGACACAATACTGGCATTCGAACGGCCGCGCACTTCGCCTATACTTCGGGCGCTACATTGTCGCGTGCAGAGTCCCGCTCGCCCTTCAACAATGTAGCGCCAGAATCATGTAGCCACTACATGATTGGGGGAAAATTTTTGGCAGACCGGTGCTGGTCCACGGACCACAGATTGAAGAACAGGGGTGTAAAGGATTTTTTTTTTCTTACATGAGAAAATCATGTAAGAAAATTCATTAATGTATGAAATTTAGCATACATTAATTTAGCTAAGCACGTATAATAACCTTTAAATCATTTTTATCTCAAGTAACTCCGAATTACTCAGTGGTGGCAGTTACTTCACTTTGGTCACACAGGTCCGAATAATTTCTTGTGAGACAGTGCATTGGCTAACAAAGATCAGGCAAGCGATTAACAAAACCAAACATATTTATTTCAACTATGGCAATTAATATACAAAAGGAATGGGACATACCACGTGCCTGCTTCTCCACATATTCAGTAAGCCAACTCACTTAAAGCACTACACAGAGAATTCTTTTCACTCAACTTATTAGACACGTGGATGGAATTTAGCATACATAACCTTACTCTCAATCCTATTAACATAAGGCAAAATTATACACAACACGTTCTAAGCATTAGGTAACACAAGCAATATTCAAGTTTACAGTATTCTTTTTATTCTTTTGTGCACATTCAGACTAATGTTTGGCTTTCTGACCTCTTCAACACATTACACCATTAATTAAACAGAAGTAACATCGATCATCCACACACACACACACACACACACACACACACACACACACACACACACACACACACACACACACACACACACACACACACACACACACACACACACACACACACACACACACACACACACACACACACACACACACACACACACACAATCTTGGACATTAACAGAGAACAATCTATTTACTAGCTCACAATATCTTGTAAAGTCCTGGGTCCTGAAGGGGTAAGGGTGAATTCTGCTGGTTCCTTTTTCATTCTTGCGCGACGGCTGTGATCGGGCACTATCCGACGGTTGTCGTCTTGCAAATTCCTTCCTTGGAAAAGTAATGTATTTCTTCGGCGATGTTAGGAACTGCTTCGGCTGCAAGAAATCAGCATTCACGTGGATCGGTACATTCATCGAAGAATATCTCGGAAGGATATCTTGAAATACGGCTTCTCCTGACACTGGGGATATCTGCCAGCGAACTCCCCATTGTTGTCACCACTCTCGTGGCTTTGTTTTAATTTATACTTGTTTTTCCTTATGTAGATCAAATTTGCTTTTACCCTAATTACTCTCAAGATCTAAACTTAAATTTTTCCTTCAGTACACGATATAGAAAGACTATCTATATATCTGGCCGATTTCTAGATTAATCACGTGTATCAATTACTCGGACAAAGGGTTTACCTTTTGTTAGGGACAAAATCCTTTGTGATTACTGTTTGAGATTGTCTCCCGATCAGATACTGGCAAATTTATTTGTTACACTGCGCCAGCCAATATCTTAGGTTGGAAGGAATTCTTAACTACGGAAACTCTCTCAGATAACATACAGAGATGAAGAATCTAACACTTATTGTTAGTACTGAAATTCTCAATAACAACGTTTAATATCGTTTGCAATCGTGGCTTTTAAACATCTATTCTACTCCGCTTAGGTTCCGTTTTTATGAGTGGTAATTTGAATTCATTCTCAGGCTAATGTCAGGTCCAAAACAGAAAGCACATTTATTGAGATCTTAAGGTTATATATTTGCATTCATGCACTCAGTCAATTTTATGTTATTCTAAAGTAAAGAACTAGTTAAACCAACCAAAACACAAATGGATACAATCAATAGCTCCTTCTATAAGATTAAGCATTAAACTACACATTATACAAGTCTTAAATTTCATCCATTCAGTTCTCTTCTAAATTACGTTAGTTATTCATATAAAATACCTGTCACAAATCATCTATAAACTTTCTCTAACAAAATTCTTAGTGGGTTAAGCCATTGCTATTATCGATAATCACCTAAGAGTTCTATACTACATTGTCCTTGCTCACTAACTGTATAACATTTCTTCATTCTAAGTGGGAAAGGAATAACAAAATTCTGCACGTTACCAGCTCTTGGGAAGATCAACAGATCCGTCACTTAATTCACATTTTCGTCTTACACAGCCCAATCCTTGTTCTTTGAATTGGGGTCAGAACATCTCTGCTTGGCCTTTATCCACGTGGTTACTCATAGAGGTTATCCTACTTGGCTTTACCGAACGTCTGGCGCTATGCCCACATCTGGGCTCTAATGCCGCCTGTCCTCGTCAGAGCTGCTGGTTCAGCTATTCCGTCCCGAGGAGATAGCTAGTCAGGGCGCTGGAACTGCGCGTGCCAACATCTAACATCTCAGGGCGATCCGGAATCCATCAGGAGGCGAGAGAGAGGCCCAATGTCCAACCACGTAAAACACCCGGAAAGGGTCAGGAGAAAAAACCAAAAAGCATTGAGAGAGGGGAGCAAACCCCTTTTATTCTTCATCCTTGGTGCCCTCTTTACTGCCACGTTCTTCCGCACGGCACTCATCTCCTTTGCCCGCGAGATGATCGGGTATACCGCGTCTCCTTGTGTATCGTCTTCCGGGAAAACGAGCTAGCGCCGCTTTCTGTGTAAATGCGTATGCCCCAAGCCAAACGGTTCGTTCGCGAACTTTGGACTTTTGTTTACATCTTGATAAACATTTCATTTTACATAGAATAACCTTTTATAGTTACATTTTACAAACTGGAAATCTTTACTTAGATTTGAATAAACAAGTTTTCTTTTATAATTCTACATTTAAAGGTATTTATAGCCCTATTTACAATCCTTTTGTTTGCTTAAGTACAAGTTTCTCCTTGTTGATATGTTAGACTTGTTAAATCTTGAATGAATTAATTTTTCAATAAATTCTCCCATTCAAGATCTAACACCATGATCTCCTGGATGACTCGCTCGCCAGACTCCGACTCTTCTCCTCCTTGAAAAAAGAGCCAGATCTCTCCCCCCAATCTCTTTCCAAACTTCCCGGATTTTCCGGAAGTGCCCTGACGTCACCCACGCTTACTTTAGGTCCTAGTGGCAAAACTCCTATAATTCAGTGACCTTTGAGATTATTGTTGAACTTCAATTTACTAGAATAATCCTGTCTGATCTTTTAGTTACATCTACTTGTGGTTCTACATTCAGTTATTCTCACAATATATTACAAAATTTATTGCATTAAAGCATGCTATATAGGGTTTAAAAACGTCCTCGCCTAATCCCTATATGAAAAAAAAGGCATTAGCTGATTTTCTTTAAAGCATGCTATATACACTTCTAATTATAAGTATTTTATGGCCCATATAAAATCAATATGAGTGAAAATTTTTGAAATATTTCACCATATGAGATTTTACAGTATGACAACACGACAAGAACTCAATAATTTCTAGGTGTCATCATGGGCTGTCACATTGGTGCCATGTCCATACGTGCCATTACCGCTGAACTGGAGCATCCAAAATGAACGGTTAATGATGTGATCAACAAATGGAGACGTTCTGACATCATGCAAGAATGCACCGAGGGCGGCAGCCGAAAATGACTGACAGGGACTGGAGGGTGTTAAAACGGGTGGCACGCAAAAGCGGACTACAGTCGGCACAGACCATCTGTGATGAGTTCCAGAGTGCCAGTACCACCATGGTGAGCAGTAATACTGTACAAAAAGAACCCCATTTACTGGGTTTCCACGGAAGAGCAGCGGAATACCAGCCGAACATCACAACACCAAACAAAGCGGCTCGTCTGGCCTGGTGCAAAGCGCATGTGAACTGGACAATTGACCAATGGAAAACGGTACTCTGTACCGATGAATCAAGGTTCACCTGTTTCCAGTCTGATGGCAAGGTGTGGGTGTGGAGGCAGCCTGGTGAATGCTTGTTACCACAGCGTGTTGTACTCACAGTAAAGTTCGGTGGTGGAGAAGTAATGGTGTGGAATGCATTCAGCTGGTTTGGAGTGCGACCACTAGTCGTTGTCCGTGGTTCCATGAAGACAACTCAGTACCTTGATATTCTGGATAATCAGGTGCTGCCTACACTGTGGATTTTTCATGCAACGGACCCGTGTTACTATCAAGACAACAATGGCTCATGCCACAAAGCTGCAGCTGTTATGGAATGGTATGAAGAGATAGGTGTTTAAACGACTGCCCAGATCTTCACAGAATCCAGAACTCAACTTCATAGAACATCTATGGGACGAATTGGAGCAGCAATTGAGATCCAGAGCAGGACTTTCTCAATCTGTCACTGAACTCAGTGCTGCTTTGATGGCGGAATGGAGACAAATTCCACCTGTCTGTCGCACATTGGTGGAAAGCCTCCCTCGAAGGGTGCAGGAGGTGATCAAAGCCAAAGGTGGACATACCCGATATTTCGGTTCACCTGCTAGTATCAATTGTAAATTTCTAAAATGTCCAGACCTTATTGTGTAGTAGTGTTGTTTATGACAGACTTCGTGCGTGTGTGTGTAACACTTCTGTTGTTGTTGTTGTTGTTTGCCCCTCGACAATTCATATTTACTCACCTCTTTTTAGTATAAAAATATCGATATCTGGTAATCGAAGTTGGCCGGCTGTGGCTTAAACACACCAAAGTCATCCCAATAGTCATCGGTGCACTTGGTGCAATTTCAAAGAAGCTATCCAACTATATGTGATTGGTAGTAGAGGGTCGGTAGAGTAGTGGAGACGGAGTGTTGTATAGGTGTCCTCCGCGATGAGTCTTCGGACTCCTTGGAGGTGTCACGAATAATAATAATAATAATAATAATAATACATAGCGATTAAACATCAACTAAGTGACTCCATATGATCTACAAAAAAAAAACAGCATTACTTGGAACAGTCCATATTTTACGGCGCTACCTGACAGACTATTCTTAGATATCGGGCAGAATCTGAATTGTTCTGTATCACCAGTCAAATTATTGTTTAAATGATATCTTGTTTTGACTGTGTATCAATTATGTGAATAAAGTAATAACAGTAATAACAGTCACATTGTGTTCCATACTTTCCATGGCTTCCGCGATGAAAATAGTTGGTATTCAAAAACAAAAGGATATTTTTTTAGAAGCCGAGACGCTACTTTCGCTTAAGACGTTACCTCTCCTATGTCCAACTATTGTCTCTGTACAGATTCCAAATCCGCCAATTTCAGAACAACTCCCTCACATTTCGGGTGGTTCACCTAAAACCACCCAAAATAATAGAGCAGAACACTATGGTATTGGGGAAGTTGCCAAGGGAGCCGATGTTAAAAGGGCGCTAGTATATTTTACCAATTCTCGACATTGTCACACTGAAAAAGGCGCGCAACTACGAGTTTGCCAAGGAGGCCAAAAACGTAGCTATTCTTCTGATAATCTCTCTAAAATTGACGCTGTTCGGAAGAGGGTAGTTCGGCTAATTGAAAACCCTACGTCACTGCCTCTCCAACCAATGTATTACCGATTGTCAATTTCTGCATCGTTTTTTTTTTTTAAATTTATTTTTATTTTTATTTTTAGACAGTATTTCCATGGATGTTGTTCAGCAGAACCAACTTCATTATACTTCCCATAAACTTGCAATAACGCGAGCATCAGCTGCTCATAATCTTTTATGAAATGAGGTTTGGATTTAATATCCACTTAATTTATATACTTTTACAGTTGAATTTCTGACTCACCAAAAATGCTAATCTCGTTCAGCTTTCTTTCCAACTGCTTTTATCTGTTAATTCTTCATTGCTTCGTTAAAATGAATAAAAGACAGGGAACTTACATAAAATTATTACTTCATTACTAGAATTTAGTAGAAGAATAAGATAAGAAAGAACATTACCGGAAGATTAAACACGCATTTCGGTTACTAATGTTTCTACAGTTAGATTAATAAACTGAGTAATCTCAGAAGAGGGGTACAGCGGGCATTAATAAAATCTTCCGTTAATGTAGGTATCTTTTTTCTTACTAACATATCTTTAAAAGATACATGAATTACTCAAACATGAATTTTCGGCCGACATTGTTAAACTTTTTGATTTTGAAATTTATTCTAAATATTTTGTGGTATAGAATAAATTAAAGAAATTGAAGGTTCCGCAATGAAACTCGTATTAAAACTTTAATACACCTTGCCCATGCTCTATGCTGTACATATGACTTACTACTCGTACATAAGACTAATAGCTCAGTGAGACCTTTATTAACTTGCATTAAATAGTTTAGGATTCCTGCTTCTGCTCAAGAAGAAATTGCTTGCATACCACATCCTTATGTCAAAGGAATATGAGAAAGTACTGGTAAAAATCTCGGGCTAAAATGGCCTCGCCTACTCCCTATACGGGAATAAAAGGCGTTAGCTGATTTTATTTTTTTCTTGGTAAAATTCTCCAGCAGCTTAACATTCTTGAAACGTTCATCCAGAAATGCTCAAGAAAATATCTCATTTTCTTGAGCATTTCTCTGTCCAGAAAATATCTCATTTTTTTTTTCTTACATAAAGATAGGCTTCATCCATTAAACTTTCTTGTGGCTTTTTTAGTTTGGACATTTTAAGATCTGCCCTGTTTGTTCGCAACGAACATTAAACGTACATCAAGTATCATGAACCTGAAACAATATGGCTGAGGAATATGCAGTGTTACTAAACACATGATCCTGTGGAAGCCCACCTTTTTTTCCAGGCAGGAGCATAAGTAGTGAAAGATTTTATAAAGGAAGCTGTGAAAGATTATTACATTGTCCTAGCTTAAAAGGATCGTATGGCTTACGTTTATCTCACTTATGGGAATCCTTACTAGAGTATTATCGATGCGTTTTGTTGATCTTTTTTCCTGTGCTAAGTTGTGTGTTGTTTTTCATTTTTATGCCCGTGATGCATAGGCGAAAGTTCTAGTTAAAGAAAAGAATTAATTCTATGTAAGTTCTTTCCTTCATTCGTTTTAATTATGTATACTTACGTTCCTGTTCTGGAAAAAACTTCATCAATCTCGCATAGAATAATCATTCCCATGAAGTATTACATGAAAGACTCAAAATCCCAGCTCTTCAAAACGAATACAGATCGTTTTTATAGTGACCCCTTGACAAAGCTCCAGCCTTTATTTATATAAGCACAAAACCAACGATGCAAAGTTGCCACAAGCAAGTTTGAGAGCGGTTAGTAGTTGGAAGGGGATCAATCGTTCGATGCTGTTGGCACACTCTCCCTCGATGAGTCTTTGTACTCCCTGGAGGTGTCACATAATAATAATAATAATAATAATAATAATAATAATAATAATAATTTCTAATACGTTACTCTTCCGCATTACGTTCTCGCCTCTTCTCCCAATATTCCAAATAATAACAATACTGAACAGAAAAATGCTGAGAAGTCTTCAAATTACGAGCGCGCGCGCGTGTGTGTGTGTGTGTGTTTACATGCGTGCTTTTAATGCATGAAGAAAAAGAAAGGTAAAGATTTTGAAGTCAGTCATGACATACTTCATTTTTTCTCGCAAACCTATGTTTCTATAAACCTATGTTTCACGTAAACTAGCAACTGTAGCGTTCCGATTATAGAGGTTACATTGTATTAATGTGCATAGAAAGGATGGGTGTTTTTATTTAATAATTTTCTGTAACAGTCATAAATTACTTAAAATAATTAAAATAAATTTTGTTAATGCCCATCTTAAATGTTCACCGTCAGAAAATAACTTCGGGACTATATATTAACAAAATATAATTTTGTTTCTTTGCAGTGAAGATCGGTGGCTTAGTGTATCCATGGAAACAATGAGTGGGTTTCGTTCAAGTCAACAATCTGATGTAATGCATAATTACAGTTCAAGTGAAGATAGTATAGCAAAAAATGCACATTCAAACTTCCGTTCTTCTTCACAGCCTGCTTCTCGTCCAGTCTCAGGTACTAATGTTGCAACCAACAGTGACCAGAGATTTTCTCCTCTCCAAACGCGTTCCTGCATTAAAAGCATGGTCTCCGATGTTAGACATACTGCTTTATTGAAAGAACTACAGAGCAAGTGGAATAGTAATGGAAATGTCTCAAAAAATGAAAATGAACAACTGTCTATTCCCTTTCAACATCAGCCATTTGAACCAAGGAAAAAGAAAACAGAGAATTTCATTTCCTTATCTACTTTATCTACCCAGATGCATATGTTTGAGAGTGATTTAGCCTTAATAAAAAAAGAAGTTTCCAATGTACAGAGAGAACTTACTGCTTTTGAATCTAGTTTAATAACAACGAATTTGGGTGCAGAAAGAGTTACTAACAAAGTTAAAGAAATGGAAACAAGCATCAGGATCAAGTTAGAAGTGAGTATTGCGTTTTAAAATATATGATATGGAAGAAGCATGTAAACAGAAATCTCCCAATTTTAAGTCTAGTTTAAAATTTAGTCTCTTTTCCAAAATGCAGTTATTAAATTTTTACTAGTAAAATTTTGCTATAGAAATGAAAGCTAGTTTTGGTGTTTCCCTGTCCTCCCCCTGCAGTCTTTTAGATCAAGATATTCTCACTTTTTAAATTTTTTTATTCCCATAACCAGGATTCTTCTTGGTTAAAGTTGACGTTTCGTTTCTTTCTGTTTCAGCAATAAATTCAAAAATGTTTAGACAAAATATTTTTGCGGTAAACCTGATGCTTATAATTGTACCCAGTGTTCTACGAAAATTTTATCTTGAACATTAAATAGTATATGTGCAACAGTTTTGATAATGAATGATACCACTATACAAGAATGCGATACAACATGCACTCTTTAATGATTGAGTATGATCATTTGCTGACTTTTTTATGGACCAAATGTTGAAAACGCAGCCTGCCTATTTATAAAAGGATTTGGAATCACGTTTGGAATCAGGATTCTGGAAACCTGATTTCCAATGATAAACGTGATTGGTCATTCTGCATTATGCTAACAGAAAAGCAGTCATTATTTATGACATAGTACGGTTGTTTCAATACACTACAGTAGAGGAATACATAATGAGTAGAAACTCTGTGTGTGTGTGTGTGTGTGTGTGTGTGTGTGTGTGTGTGTGTGTGTGTGTGTGTGTGTGTGTGTGTGTGTGTGTGTGTGTGTGTGTGTGTGTGTGTGTGTGTGTGTGTGTGTGTGTGTGTGTGTGTGTGTGTGTGTGTGTGTGTGTTTACATGCGTGCTTTTAATGCATGAAGAAAAAGAAAGGTAAAGATTTTGAAGTCAGTCATGACATACTTCATTTTTCTCGTGTACAGCTCTGACATATTTATTAATACATAAAAAAAAACAATACTTACATAAATGAGAAGAATCGATTGGAATGGAGACTAAACATTTTCATACCCATAAGAACTGTTTCAGTCAGCGTTACTGACAAGAGCCTAAGACACTAACACTGATCTTCATACACATCATCGACCCTGTATAATCTTTTTTTGTATTGTACCCAAACTCATCTTTAAGATAAAGTAAAAATAAATTCCGGGCGAGCGAGCGCGCGCACATGTGCGCACACACAAATCAGTAATCTTATTTCTTATTATTTTTTTCACATCAGTAAAAATTACTGAAATTTGTGCGATAGCGCCCCAGTTGTCAACGAGAAAGAAAGAAATAATACATGCGTACTGAAAGAGCTGTTCTGCTTTCACTGATAACAGAATCCCCTTCCTCATCTTCTACTTTACCGAATTTATCCAGAGTATTTTTTTTTTCTCCAACGCCTAAGCTATTTTTTCCGCTGAAAATGATCCCACAATAAGAGTCAAAAACTGGAACCTATATCCGAAAGGTAAGCTATATTTTCTACCCTATCCTCAGTTATAAAATATAAAATCATAGTCTCTGGCAAGTTGCTCTCATAACATAGTTTTGATAACCTAAAGTAAAAGCTCAGACAATTTCACTATCACAGGAGGCTAACTTTTTTTTCCTTTAATCTTTCAGGAGATGCAGATTCTGCATGATGATCTACAACATGTTTTCAGAGAAGTAAGCAAAACCCGTGAAGAACAACTTATGCTAACTCAAGAATGCAAACTTCTACTGGCACATTTAAAAGATATAACAAAGACATCTATTTCACAAAGTGACCCTGTCGTCCATAGCACCGATATGCATATTCCTATGTTTTAAAGTTATCTACGTTTTCAAACTCATTTTATACTTGAGTGTTTCTAGTCAAAATATTTCACTTTTATAAAAAGCAAACCCAGTATTGCCTTTCAAAATAAACGATATATTCTCTACCACTTTTTGATCTCAATTTGTATCCCCCCCATCTAGCTTGCTTAAATTGGCCCAGATGTGCCAACAACTCTGACTAAATTGTACTAAACGTCTCAAAATACTCCCAGCGCTATACTTCATACGAAAAGGTTATTATTTGTATAATAAATCTTTGAAATAAACCTGTCCCTATAGATCCATGAATCAGCAGCTTCACGAGAAGCATTGATTATTGTCTGTCATAGAATGAGATATGATTAATGTTAAAATTATTAATTTCAATCCAGGTAATATTAACTCCTTAATTATCATTTTACTCCAAGATTTTAATATTTAGATTTTCTTTATCCGTACAAAATGATGAAACTTGTTTTCGACTTTTTTTTTTTTTTTTTGTGAAAGTGGCGTCATTAATGAACTCTTCATTCTCATCTTATTTCATTTCGCTCAGAACAAAATGAAGTCTTGATTTGAATTATTGAGTTAATGAAAGCACAGTCACGCAGATGACTCGCCATTTTCTTCTCGAGTGGAAAGACTTGAGTCGAAATCTCTTCTACCAAGTGGGGAAACTTGATAAGAACTTGTTAAGCGAAGGTAAGGTAGTCGATTTCATACAGAAATTGCAGAAGTTTCACCCTCCAAAACAGGCAAATCGGACATAAAATATGCGCTTTGATATTGCTGATTTTGGAGAATATAGGATTAATAACCTTTTAATGAACTATTAATCATGGTTTATTATTATTATAAAATCGCTTACTGAAGTTGAAATTCATCGAGGGAAGCAATAGCAAGATGCAGTCTGGCTAATGGAAATGTCACTTCCTTAGCACATTCATTCACAAAACAAAGAGAGATCCCATCCAGTCCAACTGCCGAATTCATATCAAGATTATTAAATTCTTTAGCCACGCTACCGGCCAAGGTTATCATGGATGCGAAGTGCATATTAAAATTGCAATAATACCATTGATATTACAAAGAAATATATGATGCATACGAAGCGTAATGATGATGCGTATTTGATCCATAATGGCCGGTGAGGTGGCCATCCAAGCGGACCGAATTCTGAGCAAGCAGGAAGTTGATTCCTCGACTGTTTCCTTAAAAGAATAAAATTGTATTAAGCATGAAAAAAATTAACAAAATGATCATTGAGTAGTTCCACTGTAAACTAAATCACCACCTCGATCCAGCATAGTTATCCTCAAACATCATTCCTTCTCTTGATAGCTGCATAACGGTAACACTCCGTCAGATATTTCCCCTATTTCCCTCCCATATCCTAACTTCTTGATTATACTTGTCCCTATTCTATCCTGCATTTTGCAGATTTCATATAACTGCTATAATCTCTTCTGTAAATCTTGCTTAATTTTCCTGTTCATCCATTTAACACCTACTCTATTAACCCCTTTAGACTTAGGCATACAATCTGTTATTGCCATCATGAAATATTTCTTGACAATCACGCCATATTAATATTTCTTTCTTCAAGATCCTTTCTACATAACTGTTTCGAGCATTTCATAATCTCAACCCTACAGTTCCACGTGCATGTTTTTTTTTCTCTTTTTTTTTTTCTTTTCTGGATATCTCTGCATGCCTTTGTATCTCCTAGGTCAGAACTATACGATCTAGTCTTACTAACTTGTGGTAAAGTTGATGTCTACAATGATATCATCCGTGGTTATTACTAAATATAATATATTTAAGCCACGAGTTCACTCTATCAACAACGGTATGAGATAACGATCCCTTTAAAACCTCAAGAAATTCTTTTTTTCTTCCTTCCAGTCTATATTTCTAAAGTCAAAATTTTCAATTATGATAACCTTTTGAACTAGCTGAACTAATTTTCCTTAAGAATTCTTTCTCACCTCGTTCATTATTTTCAAGTTTGTGACAAACTCTAACTAAATGGCTCTCTCCAGTATTTCATACTAAACATTTTCAAAACCACTCTCATTATTACTCTCTTGTTCCCTAAACTTAAATGGGGAGAAGTTATTCGTCATCATCAGCAGTAGCTCATTTTTATTACTTCTTTCTTCTCTAAAAATAATATGGCCATTAGCTTGATTCCAATCAAGATATCATTATCAGTCAATCATGTTTCTGTAAGCCTATCATCTGAGGTAGGGCTGTAAGAACCAAAGCTATAAACTTCTCTTATATTCCTTATACTTCTTGAATTGGTGTATTAGGAATATATTTTTAGACTTTATGTTTGATCTTTCATTCTTTCCCATCAACATTTGCTGATCTCAGTGAACGTTATTTTCATCAGTGATCACATTTCCTTCCACTCTGATAACCCCCGTTTCTGATCTCGCACATTCCCGCTAAATGTTTTTTTTTTGTAAATGCTTATTTAAATGCTATCCATACTTGGTATATAATTCTTTTTCTCCCATCAAACTAATCCTATACTCCAGATAATCAAACACTCTTCTTACACATTCTAGCTACTATTTCATTCATCACCCTTCTTCTCAGTTTACTTTCCTAGTACTTTCGCTAATTAATCTCGCCGAATCTAACATCTCCTTCAAACCCGTTATTAAACAATTTACACTGCTTCTCAAGTCATTTAAACCATTTGTCCCAACCATCACAATCATTTAATCGGTACATTCTCGCTTCCTTTTATAGCTTGAGTTATCCAATCTAAAATCTCCCCGCAACTTTTAACATTGCGAATCACGAGTCCCCTGGCATTATTTTCTTACTTGGCAGTGACAGGTCATGGATCTGAGGCTGAGTTTGGTTGGGTTGTTTGGAATTATGGCAGAAGGAACTAAGGCTATAAGGTCAGAGCATTATATCTGTTCACTGGGCATGCCCTTCTGCCCATTTTGTTTATATATAAGGTCCATCACATCCTTCTAACTAAAGAGCATCATTGAGATTGACTACACTACAGCGACTCAGGTCATTGAGCCTAACACTGAGTATGTGTACAAAGAGAAAGAGAGAGAGAGAGAGAGAAACGGTAATTAAAAAAATGCTAATATTATGTGATTATTTAATTATATTTATTGGTTGCAAGGAGACATAAAGGTGAGGTCTCGAGTAGGATGCTTTCAGTTTATATCATGATTAACATACTGAAATATATATATATATATATGTTAAGAATACCAAGCAATTTTTAAACCTGGTTTTACTCCATTTCCCAAGTAAGCAAACAGACAAATAAGTCAAGTTTGCGCCTGCAAGTGATGCAAGTCTAGCTGATCCTACAGGTAGTGCAAGACAAGGTTAAAACACCTTATGGCAACTTGTTCTGGTAAAATACTTATGAGCTCTGTATTACTAAATCTTGGTATTTCTAGCCTAGCTCCCACTGATGAGACCTCAATAAAGGTCGAAACCGGTCTGGGTAGTGGCCTCTTGCCTTTAATACAAAACATCATGCATCTCCTTCTTGGAGATGTGTTTTGGCATTAAGGGTAAATATAAAGATTAGTGATCAGAGCTCATGCCACCTTTACCACGAGTTGCCTTGGTCTTGCACTACCTGTAGGATCAGCTAGACTTGCATCACTTGCAGGCGCAAACTTGACTTAATTGTCTGTTTGCTTACTTGGGAAATGGAGTAAAACTAGGTTTAAAATTGCTTGGTATTTTTAACATTTATTATACCCAAGGTAAAATACTTTCTACATTTATATCTCCTCCAGAGATTTTTATTCAATAAGGTTAAAACACCTTATGGCAACTTGTTCTGGTAAAATACTTATGAGCTCTGTATTACTACATCTTGGTATTTCTAGCCTAGCTCCCACTGATGAGACCTCAATAAAGGTCGAAACCGGTCTGGGTAGTGGCCTCTTGCCTTTAATACAAAACATTATGCATCTCCTTCTTGGAGATGTGTTTTGGCATTAAGGGTAAATATAAAGATTAGTGATCAGAGCTCATGCCACCTTTACCACGAGTTGCCTTGGTCTTGCACTACCTGTAGGATCAGCTAGACTTGCATCACTTGCAGGCGCAAACTTGACTTAATTGTCTGTTTGCTTACTTGGGAAATGGAGTAAAACTAGGTTTAAAATTGCTTGGTATTTTTAACATTTATTATACCCAAGGTAAAATACTTTCTACATTTATATCTCCTCCAGAGATTTTTATTCAATAAGGTTAAAACACCTTATGGCAACTTGTTCTGGTAAAATACTTATGAGCTCTGTATTACTACATCTTGGTATTTCTAGCCTAGCTCCCACTGATGAGACCTCAATAAAGGTCGAAACCGGTCTGGGTAGTGGCCTCTTGCCTTTAATACAAAACATCATGCATCTCCTTCTTGGAGATGTGTTTTGGCATTAAGGGTAAATATAAAGATTAGTGATCAGAGCTCATGCCACCTTTACCACGAGTTGCCTTGGTCTTGCACTACCTGTAGGATCAGCTAGACTTGCATCACTTGCAGGCGCAAACTTGACTTAATTGTCTGTTTGCTTACTTGGGAAATGGAGTAAAACCAGGTTTAAAAATTGCTTGGTATTCTTAACATTTATTAACCCAAAGTAAACGTCAAATGAGTTAAACGTGATATAATGCATATGCATATACAGGGTGTTCGGGATAAATTTGACATATTTATAATTAATTATATTTTTCCGTAAGTTACATGTATTAACACACACTTCTCTTCATTTAAAAGTTTGGACCCTTCTTCATTCATATACAAGATGTCAGAAAGGATGGATAGCTGGAACCCACCTGAATCATGGAAGAGAATAACTTGTATCATGATGATTCGTGCCCGCCATCAAAATAAGGATATTACGACTGCTGCCTAATGCTCCCTGAATACAGTAAAAACAATCAGGCATGAACTAGAGACTTGCAATGGTGACTACGAGGATGTAGCAAGAAGAAAGATCCCTAGCAGACGATCTGATTGCGTTCGTACAGCAGAATTCCTCGCAAATCTGCAGGAACAGGTGTTGAAGAACCCTGGCATTGGAATTCGGGCTTTGTTCGTGGAGTTGCTAACTGTAGTCAAGCCCTGGATAACAAGGGTAGCCAATGGTAGGCCGTATGTATGGCAGCAGGATTCGGCCCCTTGCCACACCTCTGGGAAAAGTCAAAAATGGTTGTCTGAAAATTTCTATGACTTCACCAGT
Source organism: Typopeltis vanoorti (assembly GCF_054136105.1). Lineage (NCBI taxonomy): Eukaryota > Metazoa > Arthropoda > Arachnida > Uropygi > Thelyphonidae > Typopeltis > Typopeltis vanoorti. The sequence goes on from NC_143564.1 coordinate 112,135,547, forward strand.
CCAAATGTTTGGCCTCCAAACTCCCCAGACCTTAACCCCATGGATTATTTTGTATGGGGCGCAGTTGAAAAAGACACCAATCGCACTTCCAGTAATACAAAAGCCCAGTTAATGGATAAAATTAAAACAGTTTTTGCGGCCCTTCCCAGGGAGACTGTAGCATCAGCTTGTTCGAGGTTCCGAAGCAGAATTGAAGCTGTGATCGATGCTAATGGTGGTTATTTTGAGTAAATCTTGTTGATAGTATTGTAATTAACTCTGCCTGTAATGTTTTTTGTCAATTCATTAAATTTAATAGATACAAAGAAGATTTTCTTTTTCCTTACGAAACTGTTATATATATATATATATATATATATATCCCAATGGCTTTAACAGGCCTTTAAGGCCCACAACCTTCCAAGCATGCTTGGATTTCGTAACCGAAATACGAGGATAGAATGGTCACTCCTATGCCTCAAGGTATTCTTGGCTGTATCCCTGTGTGTTCAAGGGCCGGTTTGCCTGCTTGCGGGATGAAAAAACACCAGATAAACTGGCGGAAAAAAACCCTACTTCCCGCGCCCAAGACCGGCTAACTTGGCTATGGCTGAGGAAGATCCTTCAGCTCCTCACGTCTCTGACGGGAATCGAACCTAGGACACTCCTTCCCCAGGCATATGGTTGCGAAGCGCAAAGCCACTAGGCTAACCGCGCGGACATATATATATATATGCATATGCATTATATCACGTTTAACTCATTTGAAAGAGCAACGGATATTCCATTTAAACTACATCTGTTTTCTAACCGTTTTTTTTTTTTTTTTGTATAGGCGAGAAAAAATGAGAAAAAAAAATTGTGGTATAACAGTCGTTCTCATACTTTTATTTCCTTGGATCTCGTCCGCCCAAGGCGCACCGCTGTCAACCCTGAGAGGAGGTTAATAATAATAATGGCTACCACAAAATACTTTTCGTTAACGAAATGAGAATAACACCCTTTATGACAAAGAAAGTATCACCATATAAATATTTAGCAAACTGAATAAAGAATTACAAATAGCTGGTTCTTGTTAATTAAAATTTAATGTAAAAAGTCTTAAATAACTACCTAAGAAAGGGTCAAAAGGCTTCATTTCGGCGATGTAAAATTACATAGGCAAAGTGGATATTAGATTCAACATTATTTCAAAGCCGAATGCTCATAGAAAGTATGAAAGTTTCATAAGTTGACCTGAGAGCTTACAAGAATACAATCCCTGGTCACCCCAGATCACTCTTAACTCGTCCGCGCGGTTAGCCTAGTGGCTATGCGCTTCGCAACCATATGCCTGGGAAAGGAGTGTCCTGGTTTCGATTTCCGTCGCCGACGTGAGGAGCTTAAGGATCTTCCTCAGCCATAGCCAAGTTAGCCGGTCTTGGGCGTGGACAGGGTTTTTTTCCACAGTTTATCTGGGGGTTTTCATCCAGCAAGCAGGCAAATCGGCCCCATGAACACACGGATCTTCATCCATAAATACTTAACCCCCCATGAGGGGGATCAACTCTCCCCAATAGGAACGGGGGGGAAAAGGGAGGACACTCCATATGAATAAATAAATAAAAAAACTCTTAACTCAGCAGTGGCTCTGCCCCGTGACAAGCTCACCCTGCCACTGAGCAGAATCGCTCATATTCAAGGGAAAAGCATCCAATGACACGGCCCTGGATAGAGGCCTGCCGGAAAACACCAATCTCTAGATACTCAAACACTCTGAAGGAACTGTATAAGTAAAGGTTCTCTCTAAAAATTAAGCGATCCAGACCACTCTAAACGAGTGACCGAAGGATCGTCCAACTCAGTGGAGATTCTACTCAGTGACAGGTTCACCCAACTACTGAGCAGAACTGCTCATATTCCAGGGAAAAGTATTCTCCGACACGGCCACGATAGAGGCCACGCCAGAAAACACCTTACCACAGATGCTCAAAATGCTCTCCTAATGTGAAAGTAAAAAGCTTCTATATAAGAAGCTTTTTAGAAAGAAGCTCCTATGAAAATTAGGTGATTCTCCAAACCACTCCCTAAGTGACCGAAGGATCGTCTCTTGTTTAGAGCGGTCTTGAGGGTCGCCTAATTTTTAAAGACGCTCTTTACATTAAGACAGCCTTTTGAGTATCCGGGGGTTTGGTGTTTTCCTGCGTGGCATCTATCGGGACCGTGTCGGGGAATGCTTTTCTCTGGAATATCAGCGGTTCTGCTCAGTGGTAGGGGTGAGCATGTCGCTGAGTGGAACCAACGCTGAGTTGGACAATCCTTCAGTCAGGGAGTGGTCTGGGGGACGGTCGCCTAATTTTTATAGACGCTCTATACTTATACATTAAGAGGACATTTTGAGTATCCCGAGTTTTGGTGTTTTCCGGCGTGGCCTCTATTGTGGCCGTATTGGGGAATGTTTTTCTCTGGAATATGAGGGGTTCTGATCAGTTGTATATAGGGTGAGCCTGTCACTGAGTAGAATCACCGCTTAGTTGGACAATCCTTTGGTCACTCGTTTAGAGTGGTCCGGGAGATTCTCTAATTTTTAGAGCTGCAACTCGGGGACCCAGATCATTATATTCTCGTAAGGTCTGTCAACCTACGAAATTTTCATAATTTCTAAAGCATTAATGAATTTAGCGCTAAAGATCTGATAAGCTGTGTCTTGAATACCTTCATCGATTAAGACTCGTGGATCAATAAGATTATGGTGGTCGAATTTCAGTTGTAATGATTCTTGAAACAGGAGTAATTAGTGAATATTTATAGCATTTGGATTCAAGTCAGTACCAGAACTCTTGACAACGGAACCTGGTGTGTGTGTGTGTGTGTGTGTGTGTGTGTGTGTGTGTGTGTGTGTGTGTGTGTGTGTGTGTGTGTGTGTGTGTGTGTGTGTGTGTGTGTGTGTGTGTGTGTGTGTGCGTGCGTGCGTGCGTGCGTGCGTGCGTGCGTGTGTGAGAATGTAAGACACAAAAGTTGCCTTTCTGCAGTAATTTTATTGTGAATGGATATCAGGTTAGACAATCCAGAAACTCTTTTCTCTGTAGAGGGGCCTATACGGAACTTTTAAATCAGTTCAGGCCTCCTCTAACGAGCAGATTTTCGGGGAGCTACTACTACTACTACTACTACTACGCTGGGATGTAATCCTCTACCACTTAGCATTCACAAATATTTGTGGCATACTGGGACTCGAATGCACACTCTCTAAGTTTTTACAGTGGAGAGACGCTGCCATTGCCAAATATATAAACAATAAAGCAATACCTTGCATAGCGCGGGTTTACTATAGCATGGTTTGTATTGTTTTGCAATTTAAATATTTTTAACAGTAGTGCGGTACTGTACTATGCTGCAGCAAAGTCGTGGTCGCTCTATTAATTATTATTTTTTTTTTTTTTTGACATGCGAATACCCTTTTATACACATTTATAAATTGGAGGCGAGGAAATGTACCGAAGCTTGTGAGCATAACAAACGTAAATGTTTAACACTAGAAAACTCAAAATTATAAAGCGTAACGAAGGATCATCGTATGCTGAAAGAGCACGTGACAAAGGAATGAACGAGTCACCGGTAAGAACGCTAATCAAGAAGAAAGAACAAATGAAAAATCTTTGAATGGCCAAAGAATCTTATACGAGGGTGGTGTGAATGGTTCTCGGCCTCGACCATAGATGGCAAAACTATCGGCAAGATTTTTTTTCTAAGTTGGTACATCTGTCATAAGTATCCATGTGAAATTGCTAGTCAATCTATCAAGTAGTTTGTTTTATATAGCTGTCTGAAGCAAATATTGTCTGTATCCCTTGAAATGAATAAAATTGAGTATCGTACAGTTAAAAAATTCTTTGTAAAAGATGGCTTAACTCCAAAAGAAATTCATTCGAAGTTCATAAAAGTTTATGGGCACTGTTCTCCTTCATTTTCGACAATTAAGAAATGGGCTACCGAGTTTAAACGTGGCGGTACCAGCCTTGAAGATGATCCACGTGAAGGACGACCAAAAAGTGTACCAACACCAGAAATCATTGATGACCGGCGAGATAAAGTGCTTGAAATTGTTGAGTATATAAGCATTTCAAAAGAACGTGTAGGATATACATGAAGAATTGCAAATGAAAAAACGTTGCGTAAGATGGATGCCACACTTGCCCACAGTAGATCAAAAACGCACTCGCATGAAAATCTCTGAACAGTGCTTGGAGCGTTTTAACGAGAATAAAACTGATTTCTTGCGTCGATTTATTACTATGGATGAGACCTGGATTCACCATTACTCACCAGAATCCAAACAGCAGTCAACACAGTGGACAGAAGCCGGTTGTTCAGCACCAAAGAAGACAAAGTCGATTCTATCAGCTGGAAACGCCATGGCATCGGTGTTTCGGGATGCTAATTTTGTTTATTAATTATCTTGAAAAGTGTAAAACAATACTGGGGAATATTATTTCGATCTTTTAAGCAGACTAGACGAAAAAATTCGTGAGAAAATACCCGGTTCGTAGAAGAAAAAAATCATCTTTCATCAACTGCACCTGCCCAAAGGTGTTTTAAATGGCAATGGGAAAATTACGGGATCTGCACTATGAATTGTTGGAACATTCACCCTATTCCCTAGATTTGGCTCCCTCTGACTTCTGTCTCTTCCAAAAACTAAAACTCTTCCTCGCTAGTCAGCGTTTTTCTTCGAATCAAGAGGTGATTGCCGCAGGGGTATTTTGCAGATCTTACTGAGAACCACTATAGGTGGTTCTGAGTAAGATCTGCAATAGTAAGATCCACTATAGATAATGGCACTAGAGCACAGCTGGAATAAATGTATTAGTCTTAAAGGAAATCATGTTGAAAAATAAACATAATTAAAATAAAAAAAATTTGAAATAATAAATAAATATGGTTTTTTCACTGTTAGACTGAGAACTTTTCAGCCCACCCTCGTATGACAAAAGTGGTCGATAAAAAAAGAACGAAGCAAGTTCTGCATGGATTCCAAAATTCCATTCGATGTTACAAAGATATACATCTAGAGAAAATCAAGAATGAAGGAAAAAACTGTGCAAACTACATTGTTTAAATACCGTTTCCTTAGAAAAACTCGTATTCGCTTATTAACAATAAAAATGTTTATTATTTTTCGTTTTATTTTAATACTTTTTCTGTGCGCATTAATCAGTATATCTGACGAGCTTGCAGTAAACAAATGATGAGTAATTTTCTTCCCTCCCCCCCTCACAGAAACTGTAATAGTTTGTTTGGAATGGATTATACTAAATACTGTTTAAAACAGTGCAGTTTTGTCAGCACGGAACTTTTTCAGCACCTGTTAACCACGCTAGGCAAGGTATAGTATCATTGTATATACCGCATTTACATCAATTATTAACATAATTATTATACTTTGTAATTGCTGAGAAGAAAGATGCAGACATTCAGATTTCTCATCATCAACTACAAGTTGTTATTCTTGTATGATTCTGCCGTTTCTGATTATGCGAAAGAAACTTCGACTATAAAGCGAGATTGTCCATTTTGTAAAGTAAAAACCTGACCTTTCTGAATCAAAAAATTTCACATATCCATATGTGATTATCATTTGGAAAGTCTTTATACTAAATTTTGTGAAATACTGCTGAAGAAAGGATCCTCTCCCCATTAAGTCCTCAAAATAATAATAATAATAATAATAATAATAATAATAATAATAATAATAATAATAATAATAATAATAATAATATATATCTAAATATTTATTGATTGCTAAAATATTTATACTTACAATAAACATCTTGTGTGACATTGCATCTTATAATTTTACAGAGTTCAGCACTAAGTGCTGCAATTCCTACATTGGATTTCAATTAAAATTTTTTTAATAATACTTTTTTGCCTTTATATTATGTTTTTACAACACATGTTCTTCTAATATTAACATTGAAGATTATACAGAATTTTTTGTATAATTTTTTTATTTTTTTATTTTATTTTTATTTTATTTTATTATATTATTATTATTTTTTAAGTTTGAGAAAGAATGATTATAAATACAAATTTCTGCATTTTCTTATAAGGATTACTTGTAGATGAGTGAGGCAAGTTAATCGCACCTACTTCGTAGCTTTTATGAAGAGAGTGGGATTTAGCCTTCACTATTTGTGTTGTTGCTACTGTTTATGTATGGGATGTAGGCATTGGATGCTAGTGATTTGTGATGTGTATATTAGTGTTAATGGTTTCTTAACTTTGTTGGTATATTTTCCAGAGTTCGTTTTTTAATGTTCTGTAGTTATCTACGTGTTTTAACTTTCTTGGTAGATTGTTGAGTTTCGTGGGTATCTGATGACCGATCTCACAAAAGAACCGTATGAGTTGTTGAAGGGTGTGGGGATGTAGAAAGTTGTTGTGGGTCATGTTATACGATATGTGTCTCTGTTGTTTCGATAGATGATATTGAAGTAATTCCTTGTTAATGTTATGTAGTGTTTCAGGTTTTTAATGCTCAGAATTCTGTGTGTCGCCATGTGCTTGTCGGATATTGGTTGTTGCGTGTAAGGTGTCCAGATCACTGTTGACACGATTTTCCTGTGTAATGTTTCTAATTTTGTTAAGTGGCTGTTTGATGTATTTGTATAGCTGTTATTCCGTATCTGAGTAGGAATTCACAGATACCGTGATATAGAAGTTTTTTTATGTTGGGTGGAATAATGTCTTTAACTTGGAAGAGTTTTGCTGCGATGATCCGGAGTTTGGTGTGTAGGTATTCTATATGTTTTGTCCATTTCAGGTGGGAATCTATATACAGACCGAGGTATTTTGTGTGTTACAGGTTTGATTTCGGAACATTGGCAGGTATTTTTGTTGTTAATGCAGCGGTATGTATGACAATGTATCGATAGTGATGCAGGGCGTATGATTCTTGGGTTGTGTATTATCAGCATCTGTGTTTTGGTGCCGTTGATTAGAATTGCGTTTTGGGAAGTATGTTGTGATTTCGTTTAGGTCTTGTTGTGCTTTGCAAAGAGCTGTGTTAATGTCTGTGTGGATTGCTAGTAGTGCAGTGTCATCTGCGTATTGAAATATTTGACTTCTTATGGATATGTTATGAACATGGTTAATGTATATGTTGAATAGAGTGGGTGATAATATGGCACCTTGAGGTTCACCGTGTTTATATAATAATAATAATAATAATAATAATAATAATAACAATTTTTTATTTATTTATTTTTTTTTTATTTTTAGATACAACAATAGTTTTATTTACACGTATATATATATATATATACATAATATTTATAATACATTACAATTGTGAATAACAAATACTGGCGAGTTATTAATATTTTTAAATTATAATAATTTTTTTTTTTTAAATAAATAATATTTTTGTTCACTGCTAAAATATTTACACATACATATATACAATAGTTATCTTGAGTATAATAGTAATAATTTTTTTTTTTTTATGTCTCAGATGAATTGCATACATAGTTGCTGTAGTAATTATATATATATATAATATTTATAACGTTATATTTATAATAATAATAATAATAATAATAATAATAATAATAATAATATTTTTTATTTTCTTTCAAATATTTACATATGTACAATGATCATCTATTCAGTATATTATTTTACAAGGTTCAGCACTTCGTGCTACATATAATGAGATTTAAATAGTAATGATGATAACATTTTTTTATATAACAATCATAATAATTATTTACAATTATATTGTTCAGAGTTACATAAGTTGTATAATATTACATGTTGTAGTTTACTATTTTTTTTTTCAAGTTTGAAAAGGTGTGATTATACAACAGTATTTACACATATGCAATCTAAATATTATATTTCCTTATTCTCACAAACATACAGTGTAGACTCATGATTTACATTTAAAAGAATTTTTTTTTTTTACATTGCATACATTTGTTACAGTTATTATATACATTACATACATTTCTTTACATATGATACATTACTTACATTTGTTTACATGTGATATTTACATTACTTACATTTGTTTACATGTGATATTTACATTACGTACATTGGTTTTTACATATAATACATACATTGGTTTACATGTGATACGTACATTTCATCCATTTGGTTACATATGATACATCGTGGATGAGAACTAATTTCTCTGCTTTCATCCTCGAAGCTTATATGTAAGCTTATCTGAGGATGACACCAGTTGGTTATTATTTATTGTTTTTTTTTTTTTTTTGCTGTGTTGGGAAGCTACAAAATCTATGATTGAGAAATTCGCGAGCGCGCACTCACACGTACACGCACGCACGCACGCACGCACGCGCGCGCGCGCACACACACACACTTGGAATGTCTAGATGCATCACTAAACTAGAACCCTGAAAAACGAATATATTTTTCCTGGAAAACTTTTCCTGGAGACTCAAATTTCTCCCTTAAGGTAAAAACCTTAAGAGAGCGAAGTCATATTAACCCACCACCAGTTTCAACCCTTTTTGAGGTCTCATCAGTGAGTAGGTAGACCTGGAATATCAAGGTTTTAAGTGAACCGAACTTACATATATCTCTACTAACGAATTGCTAAAAGGGTGTACTTATATATTATTATTACTACTATAAGAAGCCAAAAGGCTATTTTACCGGCGACATAAGTTAAGTTTAAGGGAGATGGTAAATCCCCTATTATTGTACAGCCGGGTACGAAAGTCGGATCGAAATCGGTCGAATCCTACAGTTTCACGCCGAAAAAACTATCGGCGAGCCCAAGTGTAAGTAATCACTTGGGAAGTACAACACCAGGGCAACTCGCAGCAAAGGTGGAGCAAGCTCCGTCACTGTCCTTAATATTCTCCCATAATGTAAAACGCAGCTCCTAGGAGATGTATTACTGTTTTACATTATGAGAACAGGTCACTACCCAGATCGGTTTCAATCCTTTTTGAGGTCTAATCAGTGAGTAGTAGACCTGGAATATCAAGGTTGCAATTACTTACACTTGGGCTCGCCGATAGTTTTTTTGGCATGAAACTCTAGGATTCGATGGATTTCGATCCGAGTTTCCTACCTGGCTGTACAATAATATGGGATTTACCATTTCCCTTAAACTTAACTTATGTCGCCGGTAAAATAGCCTTTTGGCTTGTTATATGATTTTGTATTATTATGCATAATCTTCTGCATTTTGTCTTTTTTTCAGTATTTTTATTATTTTTTTATAGATTCTGTATTTAATGGAAATATTTTACTTCTCTACAAAAATCCAGTATGCAAGTTACTGAGTACTCTCTTTTTGATATACTGTATTTGTATATCTGTTTTTTCGTTTGGGTGGCATTTCTGCTTTCTTCCTCGAAGCTTCTGCAGAGCTTATCTGAGGATGATAAGATGGTGGTTTCATGGTTTTCTCTCAATACCTGTAGCAAGCCAGGTGTCAATCTAACTATTTATATTTATGTGCTTGGAAACTTATATACGAGGTGGTATCAAAAAGTTTCGAGACTAGTTTTGTAACATGCCAACAGATGACAGCACAAGGCTGCACACACAGTCACAGGGAGCACCGACCTTCATAAGGCAGTGTGCCAAAAGATATCATCCTGTATACATCGGGAGCTGTGCAACTATTCTGACCACGTGCGTTACCACGTCTGCGATTTCATCATGGACAGCAAGTTAGAACAAAGAGCGAATGGGAAATTCTGCATGAAACTGGGCAAATCTACCATAGAGATGTTTGACATGATTCGCCAAGTTTATGGCGATGCTGCAATGAGTCGTTTGAGGTGTTTTGAGTGGCAGCGCGCTTCAAGAGTAGATGAACATCACTGGAAGATGACGAGAGATCAGGAAGACCTTCAACGAGCTCAACCCCCGAAAATGTCGAAACCATTCAGTACGACCCTGAGACGAAGCAACAGTCTTCACAGTGGAAGAGCTCATCATCTCTATGAATTAAAAAGGCGAGGCAGGTCCGCAGCTCAACCAAGTGCATGCTCCTCGTCGTTTTCGACATTAGTGCATTGTGCATCGAGACTACATCCTCAGGGGAAAGACCATCAATAGCGAGTTCTACTGTCAGGTTTTAGGGCATCTGAAGGAGGACATTCGGTGAAAGAAGGTCACCTTTCTCCTTAAATTTCATCCACAATTGTATCTTTTTTGCAGCTCAAGCTTAATGGTGTTATTCATCCATTTAACTCCCACTTGATTCACTCTCTGGACTCCAGATATGCAGTCAGCCATTATCTCCCTCAGAATATGGCATGTTTGTGTCCTCATAATGGTGTTTGAGAGGGGCTTGTTTTAGCTCTCTGTAGCCATATAATTATTATACGTATGTGTTATGTAGTTTGTTGACTGTGGTCTTGTTTTCTGATATGTTGTTCTGGTTACTCTGTAGGTTGGACTGAAGCAGTGGTGGACCCAGTGGGAGGGTAAAGTGCCCTTCCCCCAAAAAAGAAAAAGGAAAAATACACTAGAAACTTTTCCAAAAGCTTTTCTTAATTAAATTCATTTTTTATTTATGTTGTGTCGTGTCTTTTATTTATATACTACTTATGAATTAGCAGTTGCATAAGGTGGGAATACCCTACATCTCTCGGGAATCACTGCCGCTGTGAACGCAAGGCGAACGAAGTAGTGCTCGGGTGGACCGATGCTACTCATTTGCCTAAGCCTACTTCTAGGCTTAGGCAAATGTAGCTTTTATGAAGAGAGTGGGATTTAGCCTTCACTATTTGTGTTGTTGCCACTCTTTATGTATGGGATGTAGGCATTGGATGCTAGTGATTTGTGATGTGTATATTAGTGTTAATGGTTTCTTAACTTTGTTGGTAAATTTTCCAGAGTTCGTTTTTTAATGTTCTGTAGTTATCTACGTGTTTTAACTTTCTTGGTAGGTTGTTGAATTGTGTGGTTATCTGATGCGATCTCACAAAAGAACCGTATGAGTTGTTGAAGGGTGTGGGGATGTAGAGAGTTGTTGTGGGTCATGTTATACGATATGTGTCTCTGGTGTTTCGATAGGTGATGTTGAAGTAATTCCTTGTTAATGCCATGTAGTGTTTCAGGTTTTTAATGCTCAGAATTCTGTGTGTCGCCATGTGCTTGTAGGATATTGGTTGTTGCGTGTAAGGTGTCCAGATCACTGTTGACACGATTTTCCTCTGTAGTGTTTCTAATTTTGTTAGGTAGCTGTTTGATGTATTTGTATAGCTGTTATTCCGTATCTGAGTAGGGATTCGCAGATACCGTGATATAGGAGTTCTTTTATGTTGGGTGGAATAATGTCTTTAACTTGGAAGAGTTTTGCTGCGATGATCCAGAGTTTGGTGTGTAGTTCTATATGTTTTGCCCATTTAAGGTGGGAATCTATGTAGAGATCGAGGTATTTTTTGTGTGTTACAGGTTTGATTTCGGAACATTGGCAGGTATTTTTGTTGTTAATGCAGCGGTATGTGTGACAATGTATCGATAGTGATTCAGGGTGTATGATTCTTGGGTTGTGTATTATCAGCATCTGTGTTTTGGTGCCGTTGATTAGAATTGCGTTTTGGTGGAAGTATGTTGTGATTTCGTTTAGGTCTTGTTGTGCTTTGCAGAGAGCTGTGTTAATGTCTGTGTGGATTGCTAGTAGTGCAGTGTTATCTGCGTATTGAAATATTTGACTTCTTATGGATATGTTGTGAACATCGTTAATGTATATGTTGAATAGAGTGGGGGATAATATGGCACCTTGAGGTACACCGTGTTTTACTTTTATACTCCGACTGTGACATGTACCTATTTTTGTTACTTGTGTTCTATTTGAGAGGTAGTTCTTGCACCATGTATGCAGTGTTCTTCTTATACCTAATGAGTATAGTTTGGTGAGTAGTATGTCATGTTCAAGTGTGTCAAATGCTTTGGTTAGGTCCAGCAGTATAAGGACGGCCTACTTGTTTTTGTTGAGAGCTTTGTTTATTGTGTCGGCGATGTCTTCTAATAAAGTAATGGTGCTTTTGTTTTCTGAAAGCCGTATTGGTTTTGTAAGATGATGTTGTACTTCTGTAAATAGTTCTGTAGTCTGGTGTGTGTTATTTTTTCTAGAATTTTTGAGATGACTGATAGTGTAGCTATTGGTCTGTAGTTCTGAGTATCGTTTCTTTTGCCGTGTTTGTATATTGGCGTAATTACTGCAGTTTTTAGTTGTTGTGGAAGAATGCCCGTGTCGAATATTATGTTCACGAGTTTCAAAAGTATTGGATTTATTTGTTCAAAGTGTGTTATAAGGCGTGTGAGTCTTATTTTGTCTATTCCTGGAGTGGTCTTTGGTTTTAGTTGTAGGATTGCTTCTTTCAGTTCCTGTTTTGTTATGGTTGGAAAATACATCGTTTATTGTTGACTTTGTGTCGGTAGTTTTTTGTTGATCGTTGGTAGTTTGTCTTTTTTGAGTTGTGTGATGTCGTTTGTGAAAGCATAGTTAAATGAGTCTGCTAGTTCCTCTTGGTTTGTGTCCTGACCGAAGTTTTTTTGCAATAAAATCTGGTGCTGAAGTTTTCTTTTTTCGGGTTATTAATTCGTTGAGTGTAGCCCATGTTTGCTTAATGTTGTCGTTATATTCCATGAATTTTTGGAAGTATTAGCGTCTTTTTGCCCTACGAATTTTTGTTGTTAGTTTATTTCTTGTGTTTTTGTATAAGGTTTGTAAATGTGTGTTACTGGGTGACTTTTTAAGTTTTTTCCATAGATTTTCTTTTACAGTAATAGTATTTAGTATGTCGTCATTTATCCACGAATTGTTTGTTTGTCGCCTCGTTTGTGTAGGTTTTGTTGCTTTTTTTGTATATTTCTGTGAACTTTAGTTGAAAATTCTCGTATAATGTTACAGGATCGTTTATTTTAAGTAGGGAATTCTAGTCTGTATTTTTTACTTGGTTATCGACAACGCTCTTTAGTATGGTCGAGTTTTGTCGACTTTTGTGGTGGTAGGAGGGGGGTGGGTAGGAAACGTAATAAAACGAAGTTGAGACAAAGTGGTGATCGGCAATTTTTACGTTAATTACTGACGATGTATATGTATGGATGGGAGCCCGTATGTTGATATGATCAATGCATGATGTGTTAGTGAGTTATTGAGTATTTCTTCTCTTGTTGGGGAGTTAATAGTAGGGTTTATGTTGTACTGACTTATATATCAAGATATGTGTTAGTGGTTGAAGAAGAGTGGTAAAGAGTATTTACGATAATGTCTCCTATTAGGATAAGCCTGTGTGTTGTACGCGGTTCGATGCCGCGTAGCCATGTTTCTAACTCGTAAAGAAAACTGAGTGGATTATTATCTGGGGGTCTGTATATTGTTTGTTTATTGTGTATTTGATACTATTGTGGCTATTTGTGATTTCCAAAATTAGTGCTTCCGCATGTTCGAAATGAGTATGTTTTTCTGCTACATTGTATTTTCTTTGATAAATGCCACAATGCCACCTCCTCTTTTGTTTGGTCTACATAAGTTGTGGGTTTGATAATTATTTATGTTGTATGCGCAAATTCTGTCGTTTATTGCAACTTCGGTCAGTATTAGCGCATCTATGTTTATCATGGTATAACTGAGCTGTGTTATCAATGTAAGCCAGTGCTTTTTTATACTTCTTATGTATAAAATTCTGATATTAATAATGATTAATATCTATTAATAATAATAATAGTAATAATAATAATAATAATCAACTGACGCGTTTTTATTCCCATATAGGGAGTAGGTCAGGCCGTTGAGCCCTATAAAAACAATAATAATAATATATAAAATAAAATAAATAAAGTAAAATAAGGCATATGTGACAATGTGGAAATGACGATTGCTTTCATAGCGATAAATTGCACAAAGAAGGGCCATTCTAAATTCAATTCTAGTCCCCAACTAAAAATTTTTTCTATGCCTTTCTTCAGCCGGTTCAGAGTTAATCAATCCTTTGTTTTGGCAAGACAGTCTTTTCTCCGGAATAGAATACTCGGGTATTTTCTCCCAGTGACTCAAGAAAATCGACGATGGAACCCACAGTATTTCAAATAGATACACACTGAGTTACGGACAATGGCAGTGCTTACTGCCTTTCTTCATTTGATGCTGTTTATAATTTGTGGTAGTCTGGGACCAGCTGTTTCTTATCAGCTACCAGTGGAGATTGAACTATCTCATGTCTCCAAAAGTTAGGACTAAAACGGCTTCTCACTTACTCTGAATAGGGAATAACACCCGTTGCTGGAGTTATTTAAAAATATAAAATACAAAATAAAAATAAAGATAAGGGAAATGAGTTGAGGAACCCGAATATCAAGGGATTTGATCACAATACAGCATTATAGTAACTTATATCATTCTACAGTATAGCATTATTCCTAACAGAACTTCACTTGCCTAAACTGCGTCTCGCATCTTGCACAGCTAAATCTTCCACAAGGTAGCACTTATACATTCATCAGAACAGATATCCTGTGTTAGAATGCTAAACATAGAATTAACCCCGCCCTTTGATCTTCTTTGTCTCAAAATTTGATTACCAAACCACTTCGCCTTTATTTGCTGTTTCCATCGCTTTCAATATTCTGATAACACTCTGATATTTTCGATTGCCTATTGCTGAGGCTCAATTTTGTGCAGCCAAAATATTAAGATAGCGAGGTTATCTTCATTGTGATTTCAACATCCACAACTCAAGCTGGAGTTTCTTCTTTGGTTCCAGTCAATAATCAGTCATGGTTGCGAGGTACTTGCCATCGACAATGGTCTAAAAAAAAAAAGTCAATCCTTCCTATCTGAATACCAAACAACCCTCATCATCTTACCAAAAAACTTTGACCTCTTATTTAACAAAGCCTACTTCCAGATACACTCCAAATATCATTTATCATCTTTTTAATACAACAAAATTATCAAACTTTCCTTCACCCAATAATTCTTAGTCTTGTGTGATATGAGACTCCAGGATCTGACTTCCGAATCCATTTTCCTAATCCGAAATCTTACTAAGACTGGACAATAGAAATAATCCTGACTAGATTGGATCAATCATCCTTCATTTCATCAAAAATTCTGACTCTCTAGATTTTGGTTATCAGAAAGTATGGCAACATGGTTGACACACTTTAAGATAACCAAAACACTTAAAAATGAATGAGTTATTAAATAAAAAAAAATTCAAAATACTGAAAGAGCGGAATTCCAGCATTGTACAGACATTGACTAGTTTGGGAGCTGATAACAACCAGGTTGCTACCAGCTTATACCAAACTAGATTTTGGTATATACTTTTGTATCCCTATTGTAATCGTGTTTCTTAGGGCTTTCTTAGGGAAGCCACTAGGCTGCCCTAAGAAAGACTTCTATATTCCTTTCTAGATGCTGACTAAACCTTTCATTCAACAGTTGCTGAGTTAGCCAATCTGTGGCATGGTAAAGAAGGGTTTATCCCCTCTGACACACTTAAGTTGCAGGATTTTAATCCAACAACTTAAAAAAAATCGACCATAGAACTCATGCTATTATTTCACACAATAACATGAGTGTTAGGATTAAAAGCTATTATTTCATGCCAATTGTTCTGCCATATGCTCATTCCAATTTGGCTCTATATCTGTAAATGCTTGAAAGATAGACACTAGCTGCTGAAGAATAAAAAAAGGTATTAGTGGATTTTTCATTTTTTAATTAGATTTCAAATGGGCTAAATACCATAAATTCACATTTTCAAATGAAAATTTGGATCTTTCACCAACTTGATTGCAACTTTTACTCATTCATGTCTTCACTGCTTTGCCCTCAACATGGTTCTATGCTATAATATAGTATAGTAACATCGTCCAAATACAAGGCTGTTCCACTGGCGTTACCCTTCTTATCTTCCATTACCCAACTTGAGAATGCTGAATTCGGCGTTTAAGACACTGGTTTATTGAAGTTCGTGAGGCTTGAATTTTTTAGTACTATAGAGTTTTTTGAAATGAAGAAGAAGAATAGAGAATACTGCATAAGTAAAGCTATGAGTAGAATTTTAAGAGTTGGAAGAAAAGATTGATACCAAAGATCTGTGTCATATTTGGGGGGGGGGTGTCACCATGGTACCATCAGGATGTTCTAATAAATAAAAATGAGAACTTCAACTTGGAATTTTGATAGATTTTGCCTACTACAATAACACATTGCATTGGATTAGGGACCATGAAATAGTGGCATTTATCGACTACCAGATGCTGTTTAAAATCATTGATAGTTGGCCTATCTCTAACTGGCTAAAGGGGGGTTGAGTGCACCTCAGTCTCCAAATGTAAGACAGGGTTAAAAATGGCCTCACCTACTCCTTTTTCAGATTAAAAGAAACTGTGTCTTTTTTGTTTGTTTTTATTATAAATAGGGTGTGTGAACTTGGTGCTTATATACTGCTAAATGGAGGCAATTTATTTTTCTTAAAATTGCTGAGTAGCAATCAATCGAAGTGCCTGGGCAGTAATGCAGAATTTATATTTATATCCATAGTGCTAGGCTGCCTGAAAAATAGCTATTGTAAGTTTGATTCTACTCTAGAGAAACTTTTTGTAAGTCTTTCTTCGACCAGCTTCCAGTTTAGGTGATCTTTAGAACGGACTTGTAGGGTTTTTTCTTCCGTTCCGAAAACTTTAAATTTTAACTCAGCATCTGAAGAAAAATTGATAGTATCACTCACACTGTTACAGACAGTAATGGTTGTTACGATTCATAATCATGAGGTAATGTCAGCTGTCTCATATCGCCCCTGCCGCTCTTTCTTTCTACTGAAAAGCTAAATTTATTAATATTTGAGCACTATCAGTGAAGTTTGTAGAATGTAAATGTACTTTCAAACACTCTTCCAGAAATAAGTTAGTACTAAAGGAGCTCTCCTTATCCCCTTCGTGGAATAAAATTATATTAGATTGTTTTCTTTTTGTTAATTTTCAGTATAGTAAAATAAATAAATAAAATATAATTCAGCTAACCCTTTTTATTATTTTATGAGTAGACGAGGCCTTTAAACCCTATCTAGCTTTTGGAGATTGAGTGGGTAGTTCGATCTCCATCGGAGAGATATAAGAGATAGCTGGCCCATGTATATCACTAATTATAGGCGACACCGATGAAGAGACCTGCAAACAAGTGTTGCCATCTTTGGTACCTAATCCTAACATGATATGTTACTGTTCTGAAATGTGTTTTATACGATCGATTTTCTTGAGTTCACGGGACGAAAAACCAGAGTTTCATAGAGAAAAAACTGGCTTTCCTATGCCAGAGATCGACTAACTTGGGAACTTGTAGAAGATAGGCTTAGAAAAAGTTTTTCCAGTCGGAGACAAAGGATGCAAGTGTCCCTTCCACTGAGATACCCAGGCCTACAATAAAATAATGATTTTTATACTATTGACGATTTTAACAATAACTATACTACAACATAACAACTTGTAAGGATTATTCAGAAGTAATCAGTAAGAAATTATTTCAATCACAAGTGAAGTAAAGACACGTAATTTACAATAAATGTGCAATTTATTGACATATAATAAAACTCGCATAAGTATTCTATAGTTGACAAGAAATTATATTCCTGTTTTAATCCTTTAAAATTCCTTTACCCAAGTATAAGCAAACAAAGTTTTCATGTGCAGTATCTGCACAACCCGTCTATTGGTATATATTGATATTACATCCATTGCCTCAGTATCCCATAATATGAGGCACACTTCATTTCAGAAGTGTATTGTACACCAGCACTTCGTAGAACCGACCTTGGCAATGTTCCAAGAATAGTCAATTCATGCTGAAGGGGAGAAAGAAATAAAGGATGTACGAATTTGTCACCAACACGCGAAATCACGTGCTTAATACGTAAAATTTCTGTTGTACAAGCAAAATAGTTATAATTTAAGGAACTAGAATTTTCATAAAAGAAAAGCTAACTTTCCAATGTATAATAATAAACAATCATCCAACGAAACGCATTGATTACCCTAATATCGGAATGGATTCTCCTTCTTTTGACATGCGCAGAAGTCTCGAAGGCTCTCGCATCTGTGGGCGTACAGTATATTGCTATGAATCATGGGAAGATTCATCAGTCGGTCTGGTTTCGTTAATTACTGTTATTCCATCAGTGGACATTCACTTTCCATCTCTTCAGTGGGCATCATCCGATACTGTATGACCACTTCTTACCTTGGTGTTGTACCACACCAGTCCTAGCTAGGTGGTCCTGTAGTATTTTCTTCTAGAGACTTTAGCTCTCTGAAGGTCAGTTACTCCAGACACACAATCCAATCACCTCACTGTGAGTCACTCCTCTTTTTTCAGGAATTTTACCTTCTATTACTATTTAGAGAAGTAGTCCCCTTTCGATCCTCCTATTGTGTGCAATGTATTTTAGATTTCATCTGTTGGTATCTATAAAGATACTTAAAATTATATCAATCCTTTCTAACATCCATCCATTTGTATGCATTGCAGTATATGATATCCTCAACAGCCTCAAAAGTAGCTATCCTTTTCCTATTAGAATGTATTTGCTATTCGTTCCAAGTCTGACCCATAAGTCGCTGTTGAAAAACGAGCTGCATCTACAATCCTCATGGTTAATACGGTACAACCTATATTAACCATTCCTAATCCTCTTCTGATGTATTTTGGAAAACAATTCTTCATATTAATAATGAATTTGGAGGTACTCGATTTTTTTGACTACCTTAATTCTTCCTCCATTAAGGTACTGTTTCTCTGAGCTGCCCCATCTATATTTTCTCTGAAAATCATAATCTTCATCCTATTAGGATTGAGTTGAACTCCTCTATTCATGATGATTTCATTAACTTTGTCAAGCATTGTCCTAGTTATTCCTTGTCATTTCAAAGGAGTACCATATCATCAATATCTCTGATTGCTGATCATTCTCTCATGTATCCTAATTTTTGTCATAAGCTCATCCAATGCCACTCTCATGAAGTTTTCATCATAGATACTAAACAGGTGGGAAGGCACATATCCATAGGGAGTCTAAATTCTTTATACTTTACAATGATCTGTTTATTGTAAAGTATAAAGGATCGTCCATGTATGACGATCCTCAATCCTATTTAGAATGATTTTTAAAAAACATCTTGCTTGCATTAGATATTAAACTAAATAGTTCTATAGTTCTTGCAATCCTTCATATCTCCCTTTTCGTGCAGTGTTATGAAAACCTTTTTATTCTATTCTCTAGGCCATGATTTTGTCTCCAACGTAATCAATTTATGGATTGCCCTTGATCATAATTAAAGCTGCTAGGAATCCATCTACATCTGGGACCTTATTGTTGTTAGGCTGTTTAATTTCTTTCTCAACCTAAGTGAATGAGTTTCCAAATTGAAATGTTCGCGATGAGAGGGCTCCTCCAAATTTCGTTATCATCTCTACTCTATAGTTCCTTACAGTACTCTTTCCATCTGTTTTGATTTCCAGTTCTTTCGCTAGTGCTGCTCAATTTCTATCTTTGATTATATTCAGTTTGTCTTTTATAAGTGTGCCTCCTGATCTGAAACTCTATCTCTTCACATTTTTCAGTATGAAAAATTTCATTATCCTGCCTTATGCATTATATTACTTCTCTATGTAGTCTTATGTAATTAAGTCCCTGTGTATCTTTGTTTCCTCAACTGCCTGCTTTTGATCTGATTCCATGTTGAATATAATATTCATGGACCTCTTGATCTAATCAGGAGTAGATATTTCTTGGCTGTATCTTGTGTCCTTGATTCTTTGGTATATCCTTGACCTTGACTCCTTCATAAAGCATTTACTGTGAGTTCACCTCATAGTTTCGAAAAGATCATCCAACCGAGTTGATGTTTCATCTGTGAATCCACTAAGCATTACTCTGATATCCAGTCTGATCAGACTTGCTTGACTTTGTAAGGTTTCGGAGTCTTAGTCTTACTTTGGCTCACACTAGCTTGTGGTCTATATCACATTCTGCTCCAGGACAAGTATCAAATCATAGATGCTTGTCTTCCGCCGTTGAAGAGGCTGGTGGCTTGACCTATAAGTGTTAGATGGACAAGTATAGGTCCGTCGTGGCTATTTCTCGAAGCAGGAATTAGTAGTAACTGATCTGTTAGCATGGGCAAATCTCAAACACCTTTTTCACGGGTTTTATGTGCCAGTCTTGAGAGTGACATGTTCCGTCTGGCACATAAGACCCGTCTAGTACGGGTGTTATGTGTCAGACGGAACATGTCACACTCAAGACTAACTGTCATTTTCCCTAAGAAAAGTAAATCTCTCCTTGGTAGGCAGTCCAACAGAGTGTGTATGTTTTCGTAGAATTTCTCCACCTCTTCATCAGGCCTATCTGTGTGGAGAGCATAAACTACGACGATTGACACTTTAGTAGGATGAGCCTTAGCTCTAATATAAAGTATACTGTCATTAACGAGATTATAACCAAGAGGATTTCTTGGTTGAACTTTCCTCATTACCACAGCTCCCAGGAATATACTAAAGTTGCATAACATCAACAGTTAAAGTCATCAGCCTCTATATCCATATAGACTAGATATTACTACAAAGTTTGTGCAAAGTTTATGTGCTTACACTTGGGTAAAAATCTAAAACAAGAATATGGCTTGATATTATTGGCTTTTTGTGTGCGATTTTTCACATTGATGACTTTCACTGCGATCGTTTTAGCCGGTACTGCTCATTGTTGTCAGTAGAGTGAGTTTCTGTGTTGCTAGTTAAAGATTTGTGATTGTTTTCACTTTGACTCGCTTTATTTCTACTTTTACGCCTTTTAAGCTGTGTTGATAATAAATTTTATAAATAAAATGAGTCGACGAAGAAATTATGAAGACGATGGTAAGTGCAACATTTGGATTCTGTGTTATCTTGATTGAGAATAAGCCAATGCCTAAAATGGTTATTTGAAACTGTGCAGAGTGTTTCCCTAGATTTACACGTTTTCAGCAAGTGTTCCTTTATTTGCAATTGGTTGCAAAATGTAAACGTAATGAATTACATAAGACAGTAACTGTACTTTTAAAGTGAGGGGTACCTCTTCAAAAACTCTCTGTGATCTACAAGGTCAATCTAAATTTCAGTGAGATTTAGTCAGTGACCCAAAATCAGTGAGCGACCCAAAAGGGTGCACGTGGGTTTTGATCCCGTTCTTTCACCTCATAGTTATGAATATTATTATTATTATTATTATTATAAAAACCTCCATGGAGTCAAAGACTCATCGTGGGAGGTCCACTGTTATACACACAGTTTATCATACTGTGCCTTAAATATATTCACTGTCTCTGCACACACCACACTCTCGGGCAAAGCATTCCAGTCACTCACCACTCTCCATGCAAAAAACCTGCTCCTCACTCCCTTGCTCACACCCTCCTTATACAGCTTCCAGGAATGACCTCTTGTTCTCCTGCTATCCTCACCCATTCTGTGCAAAACCTCCCCGATGTTAATCTGGTAATGACCACTCAACAGCTTATATGTCTCAATCATATTCCCCCCCCCTCCTCCTTCTATCCACCAATTTCTGCAAATTGCATTTTGTCAATCTGTCTTCATACTCTACATTCCAGAGACCAGAAACCACCTTAGTCAATCGCCTCTGAACTTTTTCCAATGCAATTTCATCTTTTTGAAAACCAGGTGACCAGATCTGTGCACAGTAATCCATATGTGGCCTGATCAAAGCCTTATACAAAGGAACCATAACATCCTTACTTCTACAAGTCAATG